>NC_049210.1:20086569-20276569 GCF_013347855.1 Anguilla anguilla
ATGCACTATCTACGTTTCTATGTTTCACCAGCTAGCTATCAGAGAACCATATTATTTGTGGACCAATTCACCATAAGTTATTTTAGGATGAAGTTCCCCTTTAATTTATTCAGTCAGTGAAGCAACTCATCATTTCTCTGTTCAGTCTGTTTGTCATTGTTTTTCCTTTTAAGTCGACAGCAACGGGAAAAGTATTTACAGCGTCACCCTTTATCTTTTCTCCCTTCATTATTCTTTAATGGCCAAATGCAATCCAGCATAACAAATCAGACAGCAGTTGCTGTCAAGTCAGCTGTCAGTTTGTACTCCTTAGCGTACAGTGAGCCGTGTACACTTGTCCACACACCTTTTAAAGAGAGGCCCAGTCCTCCAGATGTTCGTGTTCCCTACGCATCCACGGGGCGGCTCTGTGATGTTCTCCTTCTCGAAGAGCTCTTGGATGGACTGCGCCACCACTGCCACGGCATCGTTGATGTGCGCCGACTCATTTTTGCCATTGATCAGCTGAAGGCCGATCAAACCTGCCCAGTCAACAGCGTTACAATCAGTATGCTGCACCCTCTCTTTTGAAATAGTTACGTTTGGGGAGGACAGGGAGTCAGTCGGGGAATGTGCATATAAAAAGTCTACAACGCATGCCCGGACACAAATATTTGGTAAATTAATAGTTATTACTAATTTGGTGCACAATCACTGACATTTCCGTGAATATAAAAAGGGGAAGATCAGACAGACGCAAGTGCAATAGCCAGAACAGAAAATGCAGTCGCTGCTTACCATTACATTTCAGTTACAGGGCAGTGTGGAGGGTTGTAAAGCACCCTTCATAAATTCATGAGAACCAGGCTATTAACGCAAGCAAAATACATACAATACAACGTAGGCTACAGCTGCTGTGGAAAACCACAGCCTCTGGTTTTGGGTGAAAACATGTATTTCATCATTTCTTTGCCAACTGAAAAAGAAACTGACACATTCAGACAATAAACAACTGTTAGACATTCACCTTAACAATGCTGTGAAACGACACCACTCGTTTAAAACCTTTAAACATTTGAATGTTTAAACGTTTAAACGCTTAACATGTAAACAAACACCGAGTTGCCATGGTTTGATTAGAAGCAATGTATTTTGAATTAAGCCCCCTATTTGACGGAATGATTGATTAAATAAACAAACAAACAAATAAATAAATAACACATCGATAAAATTACAACATGAAGCCAGCATGTTCCGGAGTCTGTGGAGGCACGCGACGCAGGAGCGGTACGTACCGTCTGGAGCCTCGCTCAGGGCTTTACCGGACATTTCTCTCTCTCCAACCATCCACACGTAACCGGAGCCCGTCATGTTGAGCTGGCGTGCCGCCTTGTAGACCGCAGCCGCTTCGTCTTCGCTGGAGTCACAGGAGAAACAGCAATGGCAACGGTCTCTTTTGTAGTACTTTCAGACTTGATTAGTCGTTTTTCCGTGGTGCCGTAAGCAGTCTATATGGCCTCTGAGAAAATGAACTTGAACCAGGGACTGGCTCTGCCTCAAGTTAGTAGGACATATGCACATTATGCACCCTGTTCTCAATTTTCCATCACACCCGGCAGGGTTAAGATGACGTCGCCCAGGTAATTAATAATAATAATAATTATTATTATTATTATTGTTATTATTGTTATTATTATTATTATTATTATTATCCATCCGTTATCTATACCTGCTTAACCTGTGCAGGGTAGCGGGGGTGCTGGAGCCTATCCCAGCGTGCATTTGCGCGAAAGGCAGGAATACTCCCTGGGCAGGCCGCCAATCCATCACAGGGTACACACACCATTCACTCACCATTCTATTATTATTATTATTAGTAGTAGTAGTAGTAATAGTAGTAGTAGTAGTTCCTGGTTCTTACCTGGCTGAGAGGATGATGACCCGGGCCTCCAGCTCTTTGGCCTCTTGGAGCAGTGCTGTGAGGTTGGTGTCTTGGCTGAACATGAGGACTTTCTCTGCCTGTGATTAAGGTAGACAATCAGCCAGGAAGGCCACTTTCACTCTCGTGAACCATGCTCTGTTTAGCTCTTTTTTCTGTATTTTTTTTTCTTTTTTCTCTTTTTGTCGAAAAAAATGAGAAAAAAATCCAAGAGAATCGGTTCAACCAAAAAAAGTTTAAGCTTGAGAGGGAAAAAAGGTCTGCATTTTTTTGCATGCAAACTGAGGATCATCAAGACTCCAAAAAGAACGTGCATGTTAGAGGTAGAAGGAGAAGAAGATCGATGCAACTGGAAATCAAAAATAGGTGAAGGGAGGGGGAAGGGGTGGTGGTGGTGGTTTTTTTTCCCAAAGAAAAAAATTAAAATAAGAAAATGCTGAAGAGGTAAGACTCAGTATTTGAAGAGTGCCTGTCCCACACGACCAGATGTCCACAAAGGAACAGACTTGCAAACTTGCTGATCTGAACACATGCATTCCTTTAAAAAAAATGCGGGGTGTTTTTTTCTTTTTTTCTTTTTTTTTTTTCCCAACACAAAAAAAAACATTCTTGATTTTATGAAATCAAAAAAAAATCTCAAAATAAAAAAGGCGTGCTACCAAGATAAGAACATTTCTGGGTCGGTTTTTGACTGCTTGATTGGTTTCTAGTTTTCTACGTTTAGATAATTGGTGGGGCGGCGTGCATTAACCATGCAAATATACCTTGGGTCCTCGCTTGTTGTCATAGGACAGTTGGTCGAGGTTTTCATAGTTCCTGTTTTTATTCTGATGAATAATGCGCACAGAGAAGATATGCAGACACAGATATTAAATATTATAAACAGTTGAAAAATGGCGGCAGTAAAAGCATTCCAACAAATCTCCACTTTTCTGCTTCAAATTGGAATCCCTAACACTGGGGCTTGCAAAACATCAAAGAGGACCACTGATGCACGCTAACTGTACACTTAGCTTCTCAGGGCTGCAGGCATGCTTATCAGAGACCCTTTTTGTCTCCTTATAACTTTCTAATTTCTTATGTATGTGTTTAATTGCCTGGATACAAGAAATATATATATATATCCCCACCATAATTAAATTGGAAGGGGTGGCCTTTGCCTTTTAAGAGAACTCCTGATTTGCCAGTCAGGTCATAAAAAGGCAGGCATTCTGTTCCGTGTGGAGCAAGCCACTGTCGAGTTTGGGCATTTGTCTGGGGTTCTCTGAGGCTCAACTCCTCCCAATATACATCTGAATGCAGAGCTATGCAGCTTCTGTGCAAACTCCCCAGACCTACCCAGTCATTTCCAAGCAATGCAAAGGACGCAGGGTAAATGCATTTGCGATAAACGTGCGATAAACATGCAAAAGCTATTTCTTTGAATGCCGACCTTACTGAACAATTCCATGAATTAAAAATCCAAAACATTTGCATTTTGCTTATTTTTTTGTTTATCTGAAAATCTCCAGCTCCCCCATTTCTGAAAGGCCCGTTGTCAGTCTAGTTACTTGCAATGAAGTGACTGTAAACAAAAGACTTCCCAGACATAAAGGTGATTACCTAATACTCACACTTGGTGTGAAAACTGCCACTTTTACATCTACAAATATCTAGGACAATTTGTGACCAAAAATCCACCACAAGTCCCTGGTTCAGAGCAGTTCTGCCATTTGACCTTCAGGTTCTGAAGCAGTTGTTGAGATTGATTGCACAGTTTTGACCTTGGAATTATTAGCCGCCATGCCGTCTCCAAGGCTTCCATTATGCAAGAGACATCTACCTCAATATAGCCACAAAATGGACACCGTGACTAAGCATGCGTGCCCTGATCGCTCTCACATACAGTATAGCTGCCGTCCCAGAGCTATTCTTTGAAGCAGAATTTATGCCCTCTCCGTACAATGCTGTGGTGAATACAAAGCAGTCTATTATGCGGTCTGTGGAAAATAATGTTGAAGTATAATTTTGTAATCTCACATTAGTTATTGATTCAGATTCCTTGTCAAATTGAACAAATTAATTTTCCCCTGACTTATTGCGTCTGTTTGGTGCCAAGGAAATTGTATTCTTGGCTGAGATATTCTTGGTTAGTAATGGGAACAGTGCACCTTTTCATTTATTTATAATTGGACTAATGACTCCCCCTGTACTCTGTGTGTGTGTTCGTGCATGGGTGTGTGTGTGTGTGTGTGTGTGTGTGCGCGTTTGTGTATGTGTGTGTGTGTGTGTGTGTGTGTGTTTGTGTACATGTGTGTGTCTTCCAACAGAAACAAAAGCTTTGTTTATTTTATTCTACTCATGACTTGTATTGTGTTTGCTGGAGAGGAAAATGCGAATTAATTCCACTCTGAAGCATCAACCCATGAACCCCACCAACACCATACCTACAGTGGCTCTAAGTAAAGAGCCACATTCCATCTGACAGAACATTAAAATTCATCTGACAAATTCATGAGTGGATTTGAGTGTCTATTAAATTCACTCTTTTTGGGTGTTAAGTGATGACCATGCACAATGTTATGCAACTTACTTGAATTTATTTGAAATGTGTGTGTGTGTCTGTGTATGTGTGTGCATGTGCATGTCAGTGTGTGAGTGTGTGTGTGTGTGTGTGTGCGAGCATGTGTGTGTGTAAATATTGTTCTCAAATTACTTTAAAACTCTGGACCAAATATAGAGTGAACGCTATGGAAGTTGAAATGGGGAAGCATATTTTAGAAATACTGTCTTATGAGAGAGAATTACTATATATTTAATGCAACAACAAAAATATTAGCATAAAAGCGAGGTACCCAAGTACTATATTGGCAGAATAGATACATGATGATAATCAGTTTTTGGCTTTTGTTTTTTCTTGTGTGAGGGTCTGAAAACACTATTGGTTAGTCACAGATGAAGAAATATTAAATAATGTAGAATAGTTAAAATGCAATGAAGGTTGTTTCAACTTGTAACTCAAAGAAAATAACATATCCCATTCTCAAACATCAGAAGGTTACCTCTATGGTGGTGTCACCTACCTTTCATCAGGGTTTCCTAATTCTCCGGTATGGTTTTCCTGCAATGTTGCATGTTGTGATTCATACTGATGCAACATTGATTAGAGCTGTGCTACTGAGGGGTTAAGATCCCCAAAGGATCTCTTTTACAGACGTAATTAAAGCAAGATGCTGGCAGGCCATTTAACTTGCCTGCAGTTTTAAATAAAATATGAAAAATGCCTTGTTCATAGGAGTCATCCTAAATAGGACATCCATTTTTAATTTAAGATTACAGCACGGACTCGGCAAGGACATGTGTTTGGGGGGGGGGGGGGGGGGGGGGGGGGTGGTTCTTAGAATGTAAGCTGTTGCCATCGCTGACCTATTCTGGAAATCAGGAGCTGAAGAACTGCTAGAACTCAGACCCCTGTGACTTTTGACCAACAAAGTTCCAATAAAACAACTATTCCTCCGAGAATACGTCAAACTTATTTTTAGTATGGCAGAAGGTTAAAAATGGTAGACCTCAAATGTGTCATCAACAGAAATGCTCCCTGTTCTGAGGTAATTAAGAACATTGATTGGCTGAACAAATGACTCATTCCATTTATTGCTGACCATACATTAGACTATATTTATTTTTATTCTGCTGGAAAAAAAAATATGCTTCTATTGATGAATTACAAGTGAACCTTCATCTTTAATAATCCAGCAATGAAAATCCTTGTTTGAGGACTGGGCATTGTTCCAGCCTTTCGCTGAAGAGAACTTCATGAGGGCGCCCTGCCTTTAGTCAGTAGATCAGTCCCTGAAATCGATTTTGATACTGTAGACGGGGTCGGCTCCAACATCAATGGCTTCGCGTTTCCTCGGAAAGCGTAACCCCAGGCAGGATGAAACTCCCAGACTCCCCCAGGCCACCCGTTAAACGCCAGGGTACGACCTTAAAGCCAAGCATGTGACACATACATGTGACTTTGGAGCTTTCTTGGTAGGTGTTTGTGCTGATGACCAACATGCGGTCTTCCTGCACAATGCAACCGTGCACTATTTTAACACTGTTTTAACACTATTTTAACCACTGTTTTAACACTGTTTGACCGTTGTTTGACTCCTGCGGCTCTCCTCTACCTTTCAGAGAAGATGGAAAAAGCTGTTGCTCTGGCTTTAATTCTATGGCTAAGATCTGTAAATTGTGTGGATCCATTATTTATCATATTTGCATGTGTAGGATAGACCTTAATGGACCCATTCATTGGTGATGTGGTTTGATGTAATTGTGCATTTCTGGGTATTTAGCACATGCATTAACACCATCTACTCATTAGGAATTTTAATAGCTATATTTTTATTCAGGTATATTCATTACTAAATTAAAATGAAATATTAAATTGGTCCTAAACATGAGTATTTTCAAAAAATAAATCAAAGAATAGCATTATGAATAAGGAAAAGAACTAATTAATTAAGAGCCACATTTATCTTTGTTGTCGTCATTCATTGCATAAGTTTTCTGATTTTCCCTGGTCTTAGGATTTATTTTCTTCTTTGCCTCATAAGTGTAGAAAAAAATGATCAAGGTGTGAAGAGACGTGGTTTGCTGATATGCTTTGATAATAAATTGTTTTTAGAAATAATAAACTACATAAATATATAAATTACGCAGGAGTGAATGACACTTCCATTTACAGTAGCATATACCTATGAATATTGTGCCATTTATTACAACATATTAAAACAACAATTATAAGAATACAGCTTATGATTTAACCAACAAATGTTAAGAGCATTGACAAATCTATTAAAAAATAGTTTGTTATTATTATTATTATTATTATTATGATTGCTGTTGTTGTTGTTTTATCATTATTAATATATTATTATTATTATTATTATTGTTGTTGTTTTATCACTGTAAAGTTATTATTATTATTATTATTATTATTATTATCATTATTATTATTTGTAGTAGTAGTAGCATCAAAGCAGAAAGTACGCAGATAAATCACAGAAATCCACAAAACACATCAACATAAACAGGCCGTAGGTGTATAGTCTCTGAAACAGTACCTACTTTGTGCATGAAGCTGCACAACAAATATAATAAATTATAAATAAAAAAGAGGCCAGCCAGATTTATGACAAGTGCTCCTCACAGTCCAGTTCATTCAAGAGCTGTACCCTATGAGTGTGCTTAAAAGCAAGAATGCGACATATGACGATAACCAAGGTCTCCTTCATGGTTCAGCCAGAGCATGAAACGGTTTCATTTGTTGGCACATCAGCAAGAGCGAAAAACCCATTCCAGAAAGGCTTTGAGATCAGATCAGATTAGCAGTGGGATTGTGGCCAGCTGTGCATTCGCTGCCATTTTGACGGTTTTGACGGCACAAACCCTCACTGAGATAGAGAATATGTGACCAGAGAAGGCACAGAGCTATGAAAACCACAACACCTGTCCATATCTAAACGCCCCAGATCAAAGTGATAGCACAGAGAATCACACCTGATTCTGCCGGCAAACAGACCCAACCCTCTACCATTTTCGTTGTGAGATAAGAGGATCCTGAGATGAAGCCGAACACCAACACTTTCTGCTTCAATCGGACCAACGAGCGCAGTGGAGTCGCACAAGACACATCCTGTCAACATTCATGCCCATTACATAACCGGCTCCACCACTCCACACTGATACACACCATTTCAAAGCAAGAACAAACATCCAAACAAGCAAAAAACGATGTATCAAGCTGCTTAACGATCTGGAAATCGTTGATTTTTTGCACAGCCCCAGGTTAAGTATTTTTGCTCCCGGTGTGGATTGACACATAGGAGAATTTGACTATGGCAAAAAATTAACGTGAGATGAGTAGAAAATACAAAGTTTTGTCAGATAAACCACTTAAGACGCTGTTGATGCCTCTAGCATAAAAAATGTTTGCCAATGTTACAAATGGAAAGAAATGCGTTTACACAACAGAAAAGAAAACAGTTACATACATAGAAGACCATTGAGGTATTAAAGTACAGGATACACATGTACAGAAGACGCGCGCGCATACGCGTGCGCACCATGTGACTGCCGTCGCGCAGCGCGTCTCACCTTGGTCTCCCTCTCTTCCAGCAGCGTCTCCAGTCTCTTCTGGGCGGCACGCCCCTCGTGGTCGTCGCTCACGATCAGGATGATGTGGTTCCAGCGGAACTCCCGCATCATGTCAAACCACACCTGAGCCTGGTGGGAGTACGGAGGCACTGTGCGCAGGAAGGACAGGTGGATACTCTGAGAGAGAGAGAGAGAGAGAGAGAGAGAGCTTTAATGTCTTGTATACATGCCTTTAATGTCTGTCATCACACTGGCAGCATGCAGATTAGAACCGAAATGGAAGGAGAGGCTCCCAGTGCCCACTGAACAAATGGGGTAAAAGGGAAGACCAGGCTCACCATGCAAGCAGGAGCTCACCTTGTCTGAGTAGATGGACATGCGTGTAGTCAGCCCCACCACTGGGATGCGGTAGAATCCAGCAGTGTAGGAGACGGGCGTGGGCGTGAGGTGGTCAACGGACTGCGGTGGGTGACTCACCAGGATTGCGTACACCTGAGGGCACAGAGTGAGCGTTACACTATTATGTAAATAGCCAGGTGAGGCGGTACCGCCCCCTCCAAGGAGATGTGAAGGTGCATATTTTTCTCCTTTGAAGTAAATTGTCCTTATTATGTGTTGCTGTGCATGTGTGTGTGCTTGTGCCTGCGTCTGCGTCTGTGTGTGTGTGTGCGTGCATGTGTGTATTTGTGTGCTCATGTATGTCTGTGTTTTATTCAGTCTTCAGAATTAGACTGAGGTCCTAGAACACGTGGAGCCCGGAATACTCACAGGCAATGCAATGTATGTGTTTTCACTGAACTAGAACATTGATAGAGACATGTATTAATTGAAAAACATGAACAGGAGACAAATAGTTTGGGGGAAGATTATAGCATTCACAATGGGTACCAAACAACATTGTTACCACACATTTACTGTACATTTATGTGGGGCTTATACAATTATCACTCAGTTTGATTACCAGAATGAATTAGTAATTATTGGTTAGATCAAATCATATCATATCAATTTCAAACATTTTGTAACAACTGGCAAATCATTAATAACAGTTTGATGCTAGTACAGTATGTAGCCTGTAAACAATAACATTAATGTTAGTATCTCTACATGCATGTGTGTGTTTGGGGCGGGGTGAGGTGTGCGGTGTGCGGTTTGTTGTGCGGGCGAAATTGTTTGTTGGTAGAGTACTTGCATTGAGCTGTTTGGGCGACAATAATCTTTTAACGAAAAGGCTCAAAGCACGCGCAGCATCACGGGCTTTCTTTTCACAAGAACAAAGCAGATGTTGATCTTGCCGCCATGTTGGCCTCCTTTCTAACTGGAATGAGATTCTGTTTTCCTTCCAGTGAAGAGCCCGATCTGGGATCAGCTGACCCAACCAGTATAACGGATCTAGGGTCAACGCCTAGGGGCTCTACGCCATCAAACACGGTATGGGCTACGAGTATATAAACCATAAAATCAGTGCTGCCGGATGTGTCACTTTTTATTCCTCTTTATTTCAGTTTTTCCACTCGGTTTGAGTGTGAGAGATGAAAATGCGTTATAATGATATCCTTCTCCCTGGAGATGGACGGCAATGTATCATATCTTAGCGTGGATGTGAATACGTCTGATGCGTTTAAATCAAGGGGCATTCATGCCCTATTTAATAACCTGGTTCTTATTCCGCTTTATGATTTGGCAAAGGGAGATACATTGCTAATTAGGGGAACTGTCGACTTCCAAATATTTACCCGTCCATCACAATTAAAAGCATTGTCTAGGTTATATTTTATACTTGTTACTTCTCTGTATGTTCTGTAGAGGTTGATACGTTGTGAGACTCTTTTGAATATGGGGATTACAATAGTGACAACTGCGTCATATAGGCATTATCTAGGCCTATATCGCCACAATCGTCACTTAATAGCCGTCGCCATCAATATTATGCCTGATACAGTCTCTTAGTCTAAAATAGTTTCAGAAAACATTTTGCATGCATCAGGCTTGCAACACAAGTATAAAAAGTCTATGCATAAAAACCGAAGAAGACCATTACTTAGGCTAAATCTACACAGATAACGTCAATGCTGAACAATGCTGAAGTAATGTTGTTCACAATGTATCACTGTGCTCTGTCACGTACACCAACAGTAAAAATAGCAGATGAATGAACATGGAGCGGGCGAGGTGTCCTCAAAATTACTTTCTATGTTAACACGGATTTTCTTTTAATTCAATAAACCTTTTTTTCAATTTTAGAGCATTTGGTTTGTGTACAGAAAGCGAATGGGTTATATAGCCTACGAATTCAATCAACATAATATCAAGAGGTAGTCTATATCAACTACAAAATTTATGGCAAACATTGCCAATGCACATTTTAACCGATTTTGCTGAAGCACAACGTGAAATGTTGATAACCCGTGTTGCATGTGGTAAACAATAAATTAAATAAGAATCACAAAGTTTAGGTTTGTTGAACATCATGTTCTCTGGGGATCTGATTGCACGTAGACTACACATAAGGTTGCAAGAACATTTTCATCGACATTCTGATTTAGGCTACTGAGCATTCAATTGAGAGATTGTTCAGAAATTTAATTCTAGAAGAACGGCTGTTTAATATGTTTTTGAAAGAACAGTTCCTCTGTGAACTCAGATGAGCAGTCACATCATCTTAATAGGCTTTTGGTAACAGGTAAACAGTGGAACGTAAATTTGAGGATTGCTTGTAACGTTATCCTTTATTTTAGGGTTCATTTTTATTTTTTGTTATAAATGTTGGTTATAAATATTTTCTTTTTATCGCGCTATCCTGCGTTTATTTAATGTGTTATTTTATTCTATCATGCGTTTATTTTGTCTTTTTTCTTCAAAAGTGGGTGTAACTGGTTCAATACAGTTGGCTACTATTCGTCATTCATGTGTTTTAAACTGTCATAGTGCTGCTTTCTCGACAGCTTGTCTGATATTACACCCAATGTTTTCCACAGCCCATACAGGTCATCTCAAAACGTACGCTTTTGGCGAATTTCCAGTTTTGCTCTCCAAATGCTCATGCGATGTTGTTCCATTAAATATTGGCTTGTTTTTGTCTTTCAAATTAATGTTATAGTACGGTAGACTACCAACTGTCTTTACATATCATTGAGCTGCGCATATTTGTATATGACCTTTAAACGTGTGGACGTTCTAAAGAAAATCTTTGCAAAGATTTGATGAGCGTGGAAAAGCATGTTGTTACTACTGCTGAATTACCTGGCTCGAGATGAGATCTTCGCAGACGGAAAGAGCCATCTGAATAGCGTTGGGTTTGTGGGTGACAGAGATGGCGTTCAGCTTGAACTTATCTTTTCCGTATATGTTGTTGGCTTGGGCGACCGCGTCCTTGAACACCTGTTCATACCTCTTCTGACTCAAGACGGCGCCGATGTTGACCATCTTCGGCTCACAGCCGCCACGCGCAAAGGAGCACGAGAAGAAAATGGCAAGCAGACACAGACGCATTTTGTGTAAAACTCCGTAGCTCCGTGATCCCGGGTCTCGTCTTTTCCTGCTGTCAGTGGGCTGGTGTGTCCGTCTTTTATCCACGCTTCTCTGACCGCCTCCAGTCCCAGTGTACCCGCTGGAATGTGGTTACATTAACATACACTGCGAAGGAATGTGCGCTGTTTATGTGTGAGTGAATCGCTAGACAATTAAAATCTAATTTATATTCTGCCGTTCATTTCCTTATGTTTTCTAAATCCTCAGCAAATCCTCCGTTTGTTTTTTATGTTTGATGAAATTCTATTCATTCTAGAGGACCATACAATGCTTGCCGTCAGCTTGGAGAAGTGCATTTCGACGCCCGTTCGCTTCTGCCTCGGCACTGTCCGAGGTACTGTTGGGCTGTGATACAAATGAGCGAAACCTGCGTGTGAGCGGCTGTCCGTGGTTCTGACCACGGTGCCTGCGCACTGAGGCGCGTGCCCGCCCACGGACCCCCACTCGATATTCCTTTTGTGTTTTGCTTGAACGATCGAGTGGTTTTTCCTCTATCTGAGTAACGAATCATTTCAAACACAGTACCTGGCTCTTTATATAGTTCTCTTACAGTTTACTGTCAAGTAAAGATGTAATCGATGTAATACTGGCTTTCAGTGTGACAAGGTAGGAAAAACTGGTGAATCAGCACGTTAACAATGAGCACATAAAATTATTATATGTACATGTGTATGGAGAAAGAGAGACAGTGCCTGGAGCTCAGAATAAGACGGCAGATGTATGTTAAATCTGTTCATTCTAGTGAAAGAATTTTTTTTGTTGAACGCCACCTGAGAGATCTGCAAACTGTAACTGTAAATCTGTTTACTTTAAAATTTCACTGCCCTAAAAGCACCACACCACCAAGCATATGTCACTGTTGATCAGTGTTCTTCATCTACGGTTGTTTCATTATATAACCACGTTATCCGTGAATTAATCTCCACAATCATGGACAAATCCACGTACGATTCTTTTGTAGATTGCATCGATTTGTCTAGAACGTATGAATAATTTCACAGTACAGAATATGTGAAGCCAAACCAACAGGGCACCAGTCACCTCTTCATCCAATCCTATTAAATGATTCATAACCGTACATGCTCATGTTAAATGAATAATAAATGCATTTAAACAATATTTTACATAGTATCCTGGAAAACAACGGGATTATTAAAGCAATCGAAATAAAATGTTTTCTGCTTAGACATAATATCATGCTTAATCCAAATGGGAGGTGCATCTATTACTGGGGCTCCACAGACAGAACGCTCCAGAACAGTAGAGCGAGAAATTCAACCAGACCTCGGTTACCAAGGAAACAAGAATCTCTGGCTCAAGCTAGTTTTTTAAAACGGCGTAATCGGTGGTAGTAAACGCTTTTAGCATCCAAAAGAATAGGACAGACCTTAAGAATAAAATACGCAAGGGCATTCTCAATATTTGCGATGTGGGTAGCCTAAACTGGGACCCATCAGCATTTCATTTTTTAATGAAACCTGTGGATTAAAGAACTATTATAAGCCATGGAAGCCACTGAAGCAGACATCGCCTAATGGTAACTACTGGCGATGCCGTAATACCATGTCTAAACCATAGCGTTATTGTATTCGTTTCCTGAATCTTAATAGGAGCTGGAATGTGCATCAAATATTTTATTTATAGACCTCTCTCGATCTCTCGCTCTCTTATTTTTATTTGTTTTTCTCTTTTTGGGGGGAGGGCGGTATTTCTTATGTATATGAGGGGGGGGGGGGGGGGGGGGGGGTTGTTGTTTTTTTGTTTTGTCGTTTTGATTTGAATTTGTTTCTTTCTTTTTATGTTAAAAATGTTTGGACAAAAATCGTATGTCTCCTTTAACTGTCAAAATAAAGGGGAATCAAAGATACCCCTCTCTCTCTCTGTCTCTCTGACTCTCTCTCTCTCTCTCACACACACACACACACACACGCACACACAGACGCACTGTAACAGTTGGAGCCAGTGTGTGGTTTTTATGTCAGACCCACCGAGGACTCTGATCCTGTCCTGCTGAGAGCCACACAATCAAAGGGCCGGCGTGGTTCCTTCTGGCCCGCGCCACGTTCGCTGCCCCTCCCCCCACCGCCCTCCACATCAATAAAACAGCGGCAGTCGGTGTAACAGCGGCTTCATTTAACGCCTCTGCTCGGCGACGGGAAGTCCTCGCATACGCTCGTCACTACAGCGCCCGAAAAGCAGAAGTGCCAAGGTGACTACGACCTCACCATTCACACATGCACTCACACGTGCACAGACTGGTCTGCACACCCTTTCACACGCACGCCCTCATACACTACACTAGTGCCTACAGGCATGCACACAAATGTGCAAACGCACACCGGCACACGCCTGCACACACTCACACACAGGAATATGTGCATGCATAAACAAAAATAGGCACAAATGCATATACACAACGGCACTCCATAAATGCATACACATGCGTGAATATTCACACACACTTAAATGTACTCACATATCAATATTGACTGAACAGCACCCGTACATACATGCTCACATACTACGTGTACTATGTACCACCGCAACCACAATACATACTAATGTAAAAATGCACATGCAGCCACTGCACATATATTATGTACTTCAGGGACAGGCACACAGACATTAAGACAATTCAAAATCACACAAACAGAAATCCCTTTATCTGTTATCATAATTTTGGCATGGTCCTTAAAGTGGAGATTTCGGTTGTGGACAGAATTAGTAGACGCTGATGCAGCACACCCATGGGAGGAGGGAAACCAGTACGGGAGACACCACATAAATAGCTCCACTTGGGGGGGGGGGGGGGGGGTGGAGTAGGGAGGACTTGTATAGAAAACTCTCCACTATTCCAGAGCAACCAATCAAGTTTCCACACAATTAACCAATTATCTTCAGGCCTTCTGAGTCCTCGGCTGTGAGTGGCCAAACTGTTCACACGGTTAATTGAAGGAAATCACTGGAAAGCAAGAGTCGTCCTGCCCTATTCAGAAAGACTGAGACACAAGGACCAGGCAGACAACTTGGCAGTAGACCCGCTCCTGCTATAAGATGCTCCGGGCTCTTTTAAATCATACTAGAGTGACTCCCAAACTGGGTCGCTGCAGCAACAGCGTACAAAAGGCACACCATTTCATCACTGGACCCTATGCGGTATTTATTGGGCTCGGTGGAATGAACTAAATCACCCTGTCATATACAGTGGCAGAATAAAACAGCGACAGAAAAACTGAGACTCTTTTGGCACAGAAGCAAAAGCATTTCAGAAGAGAACGGCAACAGCTTGCAGAACCGGCATCCCGAACACTAATCCAAACCGTTAAGCCAGTGTTTCGTTTTATCCAATCAGGAAGACCTTAAATGCCCCTCGCTTTCTCCTGCATGCTATAGCTTGGACACGCATCACACTGTCTTTCATTTGACTTGGGGAGTAGGGAGCTGGTGCCTACCACTTCTGCTAAATTCAGAAGTGCAGGAGGGGCTACAGTAGAAAGGCATATTAAGCAGATAGCAAGTTAAGCATGAACAGTCAGGCCTCGCTTTCCAGTTGCACACTTAATGTGATTCTTTTGTAGCATATGTTTCCCCGCATGCATTATTGAAGACCATTACATCTCCAGCCTGCGATGTTTCCTGAGGCCTGTTTAATTATTTTAAAAGTTCTCTTCATCAAGGAGGCTTATTATCATGAAGAAATGAGAGGCACATCATGTCTTTTCTGAACCGTTCTCTTCGCCCTCTTCGCAGCATTCTTTCTGTGGAAGTAGGTGCTTATGTTTGACTGGAACTAGTTTAAATGGTTTTCAAAAAACCTCTTTCAATCATGGTATAATTTTATAATGTATAATATATATGCACAAAAGAGTTCAACTCTATAAGTATAAAACCAAATTGGGGAAAAATTTGAGTTTAATTCAGATCAATATTTACACATTGTTGTATTTTCATATCAGAATATTAGAACTCATTAAAAATTTGGCTTCCAACCATTGTTTGCACATTAAGGATTAATTGTAATATTTAGTAGTTGCTTGCTGAGTGGTCTCATGGCTGTATTCCCACTCACACTGTTTGAACTGTGAAAAAAAAATGTTGATTTGCATTCCCGGATTCCCTTGAGCAGAAGAAAAAGAGCAAGTGCCTCTCTCATTATACAATGTCATCATGTCGTAACCACTGATCGCTAAGGTAAGATCATAGCCGAGGTAATCACCTCACGTTCTCTGACTCTGAAGGGAGTTCATGCTGAGTTAAGCAGGAGACATGGACTGACATGGCCAGTAAGACTGCAGTAAATGGATAAGATGGAAAGCACTAGCAAAAACAGAGTGAAAAAGAGAGGTATAAAGTAGCCAGGTACAGCACAGCTGTCCAGTTATCTTAAGACAGAGACCTGTACAGAAGCTCAGTTCTGGTGGGAGGAGCAGTGCCGCCCGGTCGTGTAGCAGCTGAGACAGCAACGTTACAAATGGTGACCCAGGACTCATCCAGAAGGGAGACTCTTAAAACTGGCGCAGTTTTACTACCTTAAAGAGTTTGACATGAACTCAGCACATGACAAGAATGGCATTTGAAAACAAATATCACTGATGATCTGGTAAAAAAAAAACTGGTGTGATAATGAATTGGCAAAAGAAATCTAGACTGACAGTTGAAAAGGGGTTAAGAAATGGGTGAAAGTGTTCCCTGCTGCATCTGATATCCCAGCACACCAGCGCCATCCGCTGGTAACGGCAATGCCAGCGTCCACAGCCGGCCAGTGCTCCTGCAGTCTGCTGAACAATCCCAGTACACGGTATGATCCCACCCAGCACGAGACCATAAAGAGATGGCCGCGGGGAGACTGTGAACTGAGGCCAGATCAACAAAGGGAATCACAGGGCGCACCACAGACAAATCTGGCACCATGCTGCAGAAACGGTGGTGTCGTGGCAGGGGAGATGACCTTAACACCGCGAGGTTGAGCATCGTCACAGATGACTTAAGAACAAAGAGGCCGAACAGGGAAGGGAGTTATGAGGCTTGCCTGGGTAGGGAAGGGGGGTGATGTTGATGAATGTATTTCCGATATATGCGCAGTACAGAAATTTGGCATGACAAAATGAATACCAAAAGGATGCGGGAATAAAAAACAGGATTGGCGCATTGCTGTTGCCCTGTGGCATTAGACGAGCAATGCTCAAATTGGGATGATGCAAGCAAGCTGTGGGCTAAAGTGTTGTCTGTTGAGCAAAAAAAGCACATGAACAGCGTTTCTTTTTCTTCTGCTAAAAGAAGGGCAGACTAATTTGGAAGCTCTCACCACAGGCCTCAGAAGGTTGCCACACACTGCCAAGGTTGCAGTTATCATCCAGACAGGTTCGTAACAGATGTAGCAGCAATTATCAAATTCACAATGTGGACTGGAGAGGTACCTTCTCACTGGTGGCCACTAGAACCTACTGCACAGCTTGTATCAAGGTTTCAGTAGTAGCAGGCTACTGCAAAGCATTTTGGGATTGGTAACAATTTCCTGGTCAATTAAAAAAGAGAACAACAAAACTTACAAAATATAACACATTTTTACAATTAAAAAACAAATCAACATTAACATAATACTAATACCTGTATTGCTGTCAGCAAAAAACAAACACAAAAATAAGCAAAATAAGGACATAAAAGAAAACTAGTTTATTTAAAATTTTTGTGGAATACAATTTACTACCAATTTTTTTTTTCTCAGATACATTGTTTTACAGGCTTCATATTCATAGACCTAGTCAAAATTCAGTTGTTACTGATTCTTAGACATGGGCACTCGCAATTCATTTCATCTTGTTGGTAAACCACAATGTAAATTCAAATCATATAAGTTTGCTACAGTCATTTGGAAACAAACCAAACACTTTTTTTTTTAAATCCTGCAGAGGTAAACTAAAAATGTAAAATTAGTTCAAAGTACTGTATAAGTAACCACCATTAACTGATTACCTGTACAATTTGTAAAACACAATCTGCTGTTTCCCTATCAGTTCATTATTTCATAAAACGGACATTCTGTGAGGAGTGTGGACAGCACAAACAAGTAGGCTAATCACAGGACATTCAGACTGGAACAGAAGAATAACTGAAACTATACAAAAAATAAATGTAATGAACGATATGTGTTCCAAATGTAAAGCAGAGCTTAAAAAAATAAATACATAAACAGACATATATGAAAGCACTGCGTGCTGTCTGGTTATATATCACATTCAGAGTACGTGAAATATGAATTTTCTCCCGTAAGTGTATATCGAATGGGACAGTTTAAAGAACATGAGACGGCGCGGTGTGCGAGGCGCGTGCCTTTCGTAACCGAACTGGTCCTGCGGCCCAGCTGTGCGTCCGCTAAGCAGGTGCTCAGATGCGCTTGCCTGTCAGAAGTGCCACCGTGCTGAGCGGCTCGTTGCCCTGGTAAATGTCAGTCATGTTGCTCGGGAGAGCCAGAGCCATTGAAGACGACGGCTCAGCAAGCTGTTCCGCCATTGCAAACACGGGCCTGGGAAACAGCTCAAAAGCATTCGGTGATTTAAAAGGCACCGCAGGCTGTTTGCTACAGAATAAAAGCCATTTCTTTCCCATAAAACTCTTATTTACATTTAATCAAACTGGGCTGCGAGATATATTTTACATTTCCTGGAAAGGGGAAAATAAGCATTTGTGAAAGAAAGCCTCAAGGGAATCAAGTAATAAAGATTTTAAATAAACAAAAAATCAATCAATTAAAAAATCAAATATGAATTACGATAAAGCCTTTAACAAAATAATTGTTGGGACTGGTAGCTTCTTGGCATGTCCAGCTAAATGCTTTTCCTGGGTTTGTTTTTCTCACAGACTCACTATATATAACCTCTGTAAAGTGGCACGCTTCAGTCCAGATGACAAGTATATCAGATGCAAATCTAACAGCTTCTGTATATCATTAGAACATGAAACACTTGGCACATGCTCCCTTAATTAACATACTGCACACTGACAAAGATGCAGAGAGAGAGAGAGACAGGTCGAGGGACAGACATGGGGATTGGGAGAGAATGAGAGACAGTGAACACACTGGTACACAACAGGATGGGAGAATCCGCAGTATTACCCCACAGGGAGTCCCAAATACTGGGACAGACATTCAAACTACAACGTATAGGGGGACAATTACATGTCCTTCAGTCGCAATGGACAGGTGGACAGGCTCAAAAATCCCTCAGACATTCTTCAATTCCCTAATTAATCAGAAAAATAGGTATTGGCATTCACAGAGCCCCAAATGTATTGAAATCAGGGACTGAGAGTCAAAAATCCTCATGGAACTTACAGCGACGAAGTATACCTTTAGAGGTATACTATGCAGGGCTTTCACCTGGAAAATATCATAAAATAACCACACCTAGTCATATGTATGATGCACACAAGCAATCTCTGTTTTTGTGCACATTTTGCGCACTCCTCTGCCTGTATGTCATCTTCTAAGATGTGTTTGGATGTTTCTTTGTGTATGATGCTCTTTTCTGTGTGGCGATGGGTGGGTGTGGCTACAGAGCCCATGGAGTGGGATCAGGTTTTAGCAGAGCATTTGTAGCTAGCTAGCAACTGAAATGGCAGACGTGATGAAGCACAAGTACAGCGAAGTGAAACGACAAGCCACAGGGCTCGTTCAAAAACCAGAGTCAGCCTTGTAATTGCTTTTCCTCGATGGCAACAGCTATCAAATAATGGAGATATTAAAATAAAAACAGCATATAAAGGCATATAAAATATAATAATGGGGGTGAGTTGGCAGGGTTGAGGACAGAGGAGGAAACTGCTTTGATTGTAAACACAGGACCACATCGAGGATTAAAAAATCCTGCATAATATGCCTTTAAATATTAAAAATTAAGGTAAAAATAAAATTCTTGCAGTTACACAGTGATAATAATAATAATAATAATAATAATAATAATAATAATAATAAATTCATGTGCATAGAACCTTCCACAAGGAAGCTCATTTCAGCCATCACTGTGTCGCAGCCATCTGCCGGCCATTTTGTGCCAGAACCCTGTAATCATATCAGCTGAAGAAGAGGGAGGGAATTATTAAGGCAGTCAACCAAGGGACGATAAAATGGGCAGACTGACACTGCTGGGTTGTAAATTTGGCCAGGACAAAGGGAACACTCTCCCCACTCTTTGCAATAAGTGGCACAGGACTTTTAATGGCCGCATCAGTCAGGACTGTGGTTTAATATATCTGAAAAAGATCTTTATCAACAGGGGTGGAAAATCCAGGTTCAGAATTCAAAAATACTCTGCAGTATTTTGATCCAATCATCTGGATTAGGTCATTAGTACAGTTCTTCAGCCAGGAGGCAGAACTAAGTTCAGGGGTGGAAGAAACACATGGCAGGACTTTTGAATTCTGACTCCTAGACTTACCACCTTTGCTCATTGAGACAGAATTTCCATCACTGTACAGGAACACCATATAGTCAGCTTTCTCCAGGGGGAAGACTACCCCCTACTGGCCCGTCAATATCACTTCAGGCATCAACAAAGAGCTTTCCCAGGGGGTTTCCAACCTAGCACATAGTAACCAAGAGCAGTCCTGCTTAGATTCAGGCAACATGCAGGAAAAATCTTTTGATTTACCTGACGCCACCAAGGGAAGTGGTAGGTCGATTTTTCAAGTTGAGTACTGCTAGCAGAAGGAGGAGGCATAGGTAGGGTGGATATTTTGGTTTTCAAAAAAAGAGGACAATGATGGGCAGGCACGATGAACATATCAGGCCATTATTTATATGATTAATCAAACAAGCAAACCTAACCAGATATTTTCGGGAATTTAGAAATTCCACCCGGACAGATATTTTTAGTCCCAAAAAGAGGACGTGTCCGGTCAAACTAAGCATATGGGTAAATTAGTTCAGGATATTCTGCACTGATATCAGGAAGAATGCTTTTATGTAGAAAGTCAACGTGTGGAATCGTTTGGCAGGTCATGTAGAGGAAGAAACCCTTTGGCCATTCAAATCCAGGCTCGACGCAGTTCTGAACACCCTAGACTGCAGATAAAGGTGAGCTCATCACTTATTCTTTTGTTTGGTTTTGTTGAGCTTAAAAATGTGGTCGTGGACTTACAAGGATTTTGAGATATACAGTAAAAGATAATGATGTAAGAAGAGTGAGGAGGAACAGGAAGGTTACACACGTTCAGTATATAACGCTCCCACTGCTTGGCTAGAATAATTATGCTGGGTTTTCGGGCAGAACCTCGGCGCAATATACGACTGGAATGTGGCCCCATTATTACAGTCATAAAGGGAGGTGAACCAGACACTGCGCACCCATGTGTCTCATTAAATGAACAAAAGATAATATCACCGCAGGGCAAGGACACATCCTCCCCATTTCCTGTCTCAATCATGTTCGTCCCCTTTCTATCACCCTCCGGGCCCTGTTGCCATCCCTCTCTGTTCCCTCTATTTTATACCGGAACTCTCTTTCTATGTCCTCCTCATCCTCCCATCTTCTCCACTCGCTCTCTCTCTGTCTTCCCTCTCTATCTGTTCCCCTGACTTAGTCAGTGAAATTGTCCTTGATATAGCTCTCCAAAGAAAGGTACTGTCACAAAGCTCTACAAATGTGGCATCTCATTTACAAAGAATTATGAAAGGACCTATGGACAAAACTCACAAGACTGGGAAAGTTTGCAGTTATGTATTGAGAGATATTATATGAATCATTTGCTCTTGGGAGAAATCCCATTAAAAAGAAAAAAGAAGTTAAAACTCTCCTTGCAGTTTATGAGGAAAGTGGAAAATTTCTTGGTGGTTCCCTGATGACAACTAAAGGTAAAAGTAGGTGCAAATCAACTTTATCTAACTTTCACAAGAGTTCTGTTTTCTCCCTCGGTCTCTCCCTCTCGTACCTACTTTTCTGAACATGCTTTCTCTCTTTCCCTCTCACCATCTCTCCCTGCCTGAAGTTCCAGCTTGTGCCCTGCCTCGCAATCTCCCAGCAGGCCCCTCCTTCTGGACCGGGGTGAAAGGTCACCAGTCCAATGAGTCGTGCTGGTAGCGCAGTCGAGGGCTGTTCTCGCTGTAGAACTGGCTGAACCAGCGCCGGTGTCTCTGGATGGACGAGTCCTCCTTCACCAGCATGGGCCTGGAGATGTACGTCTTATTGTTCCAAATCATCACGTCCCGCTCAAACTGTCAAAGAAGCACAAAGCCTTGCCTCAGATTAAAGTTTAATCCAAAGGCCTGTACCGTGAGACCCCTCCTGAGGTCAGAGGCGTGCTGCTCCTGGGGTTGGCTGTTGCCAACATTCCAGCGGCGATCAATTATTCACACCGGAGCGAGCTTCCCCGTGTGTGCCTAGGGGGCCTCTGCTTCCAGACAGCCACTTAACGAAAACTGTCTTGATTGAATCAGTTTATCTCCCCTCGGCTGTTCTGAGCATTAGCGGCTGGAGATGACGGAGACGAACCTCCAGGCCTGGAAATGAACATCCCTGGCTTGCATTAGAGAAGTGTGTGGGATTGAGGGCGAGACAGTAGGGACAGTATTGTCCTTAAAAGCCCTGGCACATTAAGCTGAGTGTTGGGAACTCTATGGACCACTCCATGTCTGGATGAGTTAGCATTTAGCCTCACTCACAGTGAGCAAATCCACCAGTATAGTGCTCCTGGGTCCTCCCCATAACTATGTGAGCATTACACAACTGGCACTCTGCCACTAATCATTTCTGGCCTTAACTCTGGATGTTGTAATTCTGTTGGGTAGACCATTAAATTGTGTTGAATAAAACATATTTTATTTTCCAACTGTTCCTCCTTAAAATGTACCCAAATGCATGTCCATTCATTTTTTAGTTTTTTTACAAATGCATTTACAGAGCCAAAGCAAGAACTTCAAGTGAACATGTAACTAGCATAGCTGTGGTGTCTATCAGAGGCCGAAAGTTCAGGTGTCAGAAAGTAAAAGCCATGGGTTTCTTCCACCCATGAACTCAACCAGCTGATTTCACAAATTTGCTCTATTGCCTGGCAGGAGAATTGTGCTGATTTGCAAATCCAGGTGATTGGAGCAAAATACTGTGGAGGAATTTGACTTACTGAACCTGTACTTTCCTCCTCTGCTGTCTATTTACCACTCAGTGTGGAGTTTAAATGTTACTGCAGGCTTAAGGCCCAGATCTACGTAATGATCTCCGAGTTGCATCACTGAGGAGAACAGAATTACCCGAATGACTAGAACACTGAGGAGAACAGCAGGGTTTTCCCCTGGGTGAGACTAGCATTACGTACCCTGTTTCAGCTAAAGGCTTTCATAACTAACTGACACTCTAGCTACCGATATAAAATATGAACTTTATAGACGACAAATGAGCGGCACGCATGCAATGCGTAAAGCAAGTTCTGTCAGGAAACCCAAAATTTCAGCCAACCAATCGGTCGGCCCCAGTAACCGCATACTCGCACATTTCCACAATCAACCAAACCAATTGCATATACACGACACTTTTCTCTTACCCATCCAATCACAGGCACACATCACCAATGGAGTGCCTTTTTAAATCAACGATCAGACCTCTCGGCGCTGCTGCTCGCCTACGCTGCTTTGCATGCTGCACAGCTGCTGCTCAGAACTGCGCTCACCCTCCACCACCCCCAGCACTACCTGTTGTTTGGATCTGTTTCTAGATACTGGGGGTTGTTCTGGTATTCCTCCTGTTTAGCAGCACAGA
Organism: Anguilla anguilla; assembly: GCF_013347855.1. NCBI lineage: Eukaryota > Metazoa > Chordata > Actinopteri > Anguilliformes > Anguillidae > Anguilla > Anguilla anguilla. The sequence continues at coordinate 20,109,892 of NC_049210.1, forward strand.
CGTATAGTACTCCCTTGTTAGACAGGGTAGTGCACGCTGGCGCCTGCACTAATACCAGAAGCAGATCCATTCAGTGCCAAACCAAAAAGGCATTTGCATATTCATGTAAATATTTTAATATGTGAGTTGTCCTGATTGAACTTTATTAAATAGCCTGTTGGTAAAGGGCACTGAACAGATGCTAACCATGTCAAAGGAATGTGAATCTTATTACTTTAATGAGACACATGGGAATCGGAGACACATGCTGCAACTGACCTTGCATGGCATTTCCTCTAACAGAGCATAAAACAGCAGCAAGTACAGAAATGTTGACAAAAGTTGAAAGACATTCATTTGGACCAATACTTTCCTCTGAAATAAGTCCTGAATTGATGTGATTGGGTAACATTAATAATGAACAAATAAAATACTTCCACTAGGTAGTATGTGTCAGAATCTCATGGGTTGAAAGCAGTTTAGAATATGTGGCAAAATGCAGAGATGTTGGGTAACTGGCTAGCACTTCGTTAGCACTTTTTCAGCAAGTCCCCCTCTACCCTGCCCCTGTCAGCATCTTTCTGGGAGAAACACTGAGCAGAGTTACCTGAATGACTAGAACAGTTACCTGACTGAGGAGAACAGAGATACCGGAATATCTATAACGGAATTAGAACATAGTTACATGAATAACTAGGACAGTTACCTCACTAAGGGGAACACAATAAAACACAGTTTACATGACCAAAGGGGAGAACACAGTGGATTTACCTGACTGATGAAAACAGTCACCTGACTGAGCCTTACCTGGATGCATTCGGCCCGCAAGATGAATTTTGGCACCAGCGGCGGAATGCTGTTCTGATAGAAGATGGTGTGAGAGACGCACTGGAGGAGGGGCTCCACTGGGGTCACGCAGTGCATGATCAGCCCACGGCCCAGGAAGCTGTGGTCAAAGAGAAGGAAGACCAGGCCGGGCCCCACCTACAACCACACACATACCGGTTAGAATCACAGCACTTCTCAGGCCCCACCTACAACCACACACATACCGGTTAGAATCACAGCACTCCAGGCCCCACCTACAACCACACACATACCGGTTAGAATCACAGCACTCCAGGCACCACCTACAACCACACACATACCGGTTAGAATCACAGCACTTCTCAGGCCTACCTATAACATGGACAAACAGACACACAGCGCACGTGCAGCCCACATAAACACACCCTCGTAGAAAAACCTACACGTGCACATGCACAAACACACTACACGTGCACATGCACAAACACACTGCCACACATACACACTCTTTCACACACAGTGACACACACATTCTCTCCTATAGGTATACATGCCAGCATTACTCACACATATGCAGACCCCACCTCCCACACACATACACAAACACACATGAGTCATTCCACCAGAAATGGACTAGGCTGTCGGGCATGTTCTTCAGAATCCCTTCATTTTCAATACACATATGCCTAACCTATCCGTAAAGAATAAAACTGAAGTTAGAGCTCCAGACACCAAATAGTTATTGAGAAATAAATGATGAACGATAATCCAAAATGGCTGCCTTTTACTGAAGTGTTATTTTCAGATGTCTGTATCTCAGTGAAAAACAAAAGAAAAAGAATCCTATTCTTTGTGTAGGATTAAAAGGGGAGCCAATATAAGTTATTAAATCCTCAAAAACTATGCAAAATAATGGTTATACATGCAAACGGTGGTGATGCATCTTCAACAGAAGAAAATCACGTGGGAATATTTGTTCAGCCTCATTCTTTCATCCTTTCATGGAGATATGCACACAGCTAATTTGTGGAAATGGATATCACCCTTACATAACTCCTTCATGTTAAAATGAAGGAGTTATTTTATTTTTTTTCTACTACAATTTTATAGGTTTTATCCTGTTATAATGTCTACTTGAGTTTGCTGTTCTGGTTCATTGTTCCAACAGGAAAACTACACTGTTGTAAACTACTGTCCTGTTTTTAAAAACACAAAGCTTTTAAATATATAATTGTTTTGGGGATGGAACAGAACCTCAGTGTGCAAGATTATACTTCCTACAGTTTATTGTTGTGAAATGCCACCCCCTTTGCTTGCGTTCAAAGAGTGTATCAATACATAATCCATAATCAGGATTAAGAATAAATAGATTTTTACGGTGAAGGAATTCCATATGGATGATGAACTGGTGCACATATCAACATTATATCACCTTGCTTTATTTGTGAATGAGTGTACAATTATGCCCACATATGACTTTTCATTCTTTAAGATTTGTGTTGATCTCATTTTCAAACTTACTACATTCATATTTGTGACAAAATTGTACTTGTTTGTGTTCTTTCCATTCTGTATACTTATACTATTAGTATATAAACTATAAGTTAACTCAGATTTTTATTTCATTCATTTCCTTAAATACTATCAGATAAAAGTGTTAAATCCCCCCAAAGTGGCAGCCATTTTGGAACTTTAGACCTCTGTATCAGTTAAACTATGCACAATACCATATCTAAAATTCAGTTTTATTCATTTTAATACACAAAGATGGCCTGAAACAAATATGAGGAAAATTGTAAAAATAAGCATGTAAAAAATCCCAGATGAATTCTGACGGAAAGACCCACTTACTCGTTCTCAAACATACACACACACACATACTCTCACACAAACCCACACAAACGCTTTGCACATACACAACACCGGACGTTTACAAATAGTAGCGTAGCAACATTTACGCCATCTGTTAACAACTATTGACAACAATGGTGCAAAGCTTCCAGCTTTTGTAGTGTACCATTATGCTCAATTAAGAAATCAAAACAAGTATTTGACAGCACATGAGCGACAAATTAATTAATGTTTACCAGAGGGGAAAATGACCCTAAAGCTAGCTGGCTAGCCTGTTCTGATCATTACTAACATTAAAATATAAATGATTCTTCTATTTTACAAACAAACTTTATGCAAACACAGAACCTACTGAAAAAAAACGAGTCACACCTGCGCTGTTTGTTGCAGAAGTGCAAACGACAAATATATTAACGTCAAGTGTAACACAACAGCAGGAAAAACAGCTGGCAGAAGTGCTGTTCCTTGCTCCAAAATCACAAGCACCTTCACAAGCAATTCCTGCGAATAACACTGCCTTATTTTCTATTGTGCTTCATGGTGCTGTTGTCTCATCATTTCACAGATCGGGCTCTACTGGGTTCGATCTAGGGCTTGTCAGGCTGGTTCAGGGCCTCTTTTCTAGCTCGATGCAGATCTCTAGCACACACGCACTGCACACACACACACACACACACAGTCTTACTCATGCAAACATGCCTGCACATGCACTCCCTCATTCTCAGAGAGATTATCACACTGTTTCTTTTCTGACCTCACTGTCACCAGGATTCAGCAGAATCCCCATCTGCAGCAAGCCTTAAAAGGCCTCAGTATTTCCAGTCTGCTGTTTTGCACTCACACCAATATCCATTCAGAGGACATGGGGCCTGGGTTTATGTCTAAAGCACTGCATAATTTAGAGCTCACAGCTGGCCCCAATCAACACCCTTGCCCTGTTGTACGCACCTGTCTGGCCACCACATCCAGGTCCAGCAGTGGCCACCGCCGGCCGAACACAGTGAGCGCATGTTTCACTAGCATCTCAGAGCAATGTAGGTTGGGTTCCGGCTCTGGTTTCCAGTCCACCTGCCCAAATAACACAGAATTCACCCATCTCGAAGGGAGTTCTCTCCATAAATAAGAAAATAAAAAGCTGTGCAGTTTCAAACAGTCCTGGACATCGCCCCCTGCTGGTCTCACCTTCCAGTCGTGACGCACAAACTCCCAGGTCTTGCTGTTGGTGTAGCGGAGGTCCACGCCGCTGACGATGCCTGGCGTGTGCAAGTGTGCCAGGTGGGCAATGTCAGCCGCATTCTCAGGAATCTCCTGCAGAGGGCAGTCAAGGTGACAGAGAGGAGGAGAAGGAGACAAAAGGTGAGTTGGTGGTGGTGGAAATACAAAGCATGATGATTGCCACGGTACTGAAGCTATCGCATTCCCTCAATCACTTGCATTAAGGTTCTTTCAAAACAAAGAATCAGTATCCTATGACTACTACTACACTCTCCACCTATCCCAAGCATGGCACTGAACGCATCAACCCTTGATTACACACACAGTGGAAACATACAAACAACACGCAAACAGCATGAACAACACAAATATGCATATTCATATGGTATACATGTACACGCACTGATATGAAAACATTTACAGAAATGTACATATTCATGTTCAAAAACAGACACACATACATACACACACACACACAACACAGACATGCTTAAATGCACACACACAATCGCACATACCCAAGAATTCACACACCCACATTTATGCGTGTATGCACCACAGAACACAAAAAAACACCAACACACACTGACACATATACACACACGGACATACGCGTGAGCAGGGACACACCGACCTCAATGTGCGCGTTTATGAAGTGTTCGGTGCGGCCGCGGTACACCCACTCCCCGCGCGTGATCTCCACCTGCTCCGGGACAGTCCAGCTGGGCTCAGCACCATCGCAGTGGAACCACACCAGCACCAGCCCGTTCACCTCACGGCTGGGCCAGCAACGCACCTTTGCAAACTCCGGGACTGGGACAGGTACATCACACAAAAAAAACTAAAAATTCAACTAAAGTTAAACAACAAATGAACACATCAAGCTGACAAAAAGGTACTGTTCAAAAAGGCAACTCAACAACTGTAAACAATATAAATTCAGCCCATTTGTTCATTACAGCCAGGCCACGAGGTATTGTAATCACTGCATTGAATGATTTCCTTGCAATGCAAGACAAACCTATCACATCAATCCTTGGAAACCTTTAGCTGTGACTGCCAGACAACCACCTCCAGCCATGATCAGAATAATTCAATTCAGAGAAGGTAAATGTGGGTGTAAATGTGTATAAATGTAAATGTGTAAAAAAGCATAAATGTGGTTGTAGGTCATAAGGCCAAATATGAGGGGTCCTAAACCAATAGCCAATAACCCAGAAGCAGCGCGTTGCTGTGGAACCATGTTACAAATGGGGAAACACTATACAGCAAAATAAAGAACAATTAGGCTACAAGCAAAAACAACATAATTGAATAATTTATACAGAAATTATAAATGAGTCTGGTATAAATGATGAGAGAAATTATTCCTAAACAAATGACTTGTTTAACGTATTAGAGTGTAGCTCCTTTGACTTAGTGTGTGCACCTGCTCACCACCTGCTAACACACATGCACACATTGTTTCAACAAAGCGATAGCAGTGGCTAATGAGGAAAACCCTTGTTGGACATGAGCTTGTAGACGGTCGTGTTTGTGGGATTGTGGGTGGCTATATTCTGTTTCAGTATCTGTGTACTTGCACACATGACGCTATACTCTGGCGCAGAGAGTACGGGGGGAGGATCTACGCAGCCATACACAAATGGGTCAACAACCAGATGGGATTGGTGGAAAGATGGTGCTGATGGAAAACTACGCTGTCCAATACGACCCCAAAGTGTGATTATCAGCCCTCACCAGTATTTTCCCTCCTGGATGAAATATTCTGTTACATGGGGCAATCAGAAATGTAATGAAGCACGCTCTGCGGTGTGGCCCAATCATGGGAACGCGCCCTCTCTGAAGATGGCTGATGTCTGCAACCATGGTGACATCTGCGGCTGTCTGGCCTGGCAAGTTCACTGTGGCTCTGTGACAGACGAGGTTCCTCCTACATTTCTTTATTTTACAGAAGTTGAATTCCACTGAATTTTGTGTCAGTGGAATTCAAGTAACAGATGGATCGATAACTCGTCCGATACGTGCCTACTTAATTTTCTCATAACAGCTAAGCATGTACAACTATGTTGTTACTTGGTACCATTTATTAATGAATCCAATCCAAAACAGAGGATATTTCTTCATCTAATATGAACAGAGTAACGCAAATATATATTTTGAAATGCATGTTTTGATTACAATTATGCTTCTTGTAGGTAAGCTCTTGTATAAGCGGGATAATGTCCCAGGGGCTGAGCATTACGCATGTTGAATGCCCTGTGCTGAAGGAAACTCCCCGAGGCGAATTCAGGCTGCTACCGCCGTCAATTGTAATGAAAACATGTGTTTCAAAATATGCAATTCCATTGCAATGGAAACGTTGCTTAAGTATTCCAGCAAATATACCATACCTTATATACCTCAGCCAGGTTACCTAATATTAAAATTCTGTTTGATTTTAGGTAAAAATGGTCTCTTAGCATGTTTGCTATCATGGATAGCTAGCATGTCAACTATTTAATTATCTTCAAAACAGAAGCTAAACGATAACGAAATTGAGCTATAAGCTACTCAGTCTTTCATGGACATCAAGCTCACACTGTAATAAGTATAATTTGGCTTAAGAATTTATCGAGTCAGACCAATGCGTTCTAAAAATAGATTATTCCCCATGCTAGGAATCAATTTGGAATTAACCACATTATATGATCACTCTATCTGCAAAAAACTGAAAATCACCATCCATAATATTTTGCAGAAAAGTATTTGGCAGTTGCATGTTGTGTAACACCAACCAGAAATGACTTAACATCGTTACTGTTCTTCCAGTTATGGTGACAGCTATATGTATCACTGTTTAACTGAGAGTAAGAAATTCTTCTTCTTCTTCATTATTATTATTATTATTATTATTATTATTATTATTATTATTATTGTTATATACTACGAGAAGTTGACATCAGAAGATAAGCCCCCCACCCTTTCCCGGTGACTACTGTTAATAGGTCAGAGGTCAATCACCTTTGTCAGCATAGGGGATCTTCACACACTTCCCATCCTTGCCACGGAACTGCCAGCCATGGAAGGGGCACTCAATGCAGCCCCCGACGACCCGTCCCCCTACCGCCAGGTTGGCGCCCAGGTGTGGGCAGTAGGCATCCACCACGTAGGCCGTCCCGTCTTCAGAGCGAAACACTGCCACCTGCTCACCTGGGGAAGGGAGGGGGAGACAGTCAGGCCAGTCCAGTCACCATTCCCTGTGTGTGATGCCATCATACCTCAGTGGTTCCCAAACCTCGAACCGGATCCAGGTTTTTGATATGTTCCACCTCAAGCACACCAGAAGCAATTAATCAAGCCACAGATTAGTTGTATCAGGTATAGTTGAGGTAGAACACATCAAAAACGTGGATCTGGCTAGGGGTACCCAAGGAGAGGTTTGTCAACTACTGTCATCGGTGAACCACACCAGCACCAAACCATTCACCTCACAGCTGGGCCAGTAACCAGAGGTGGGTAACCCGGCATCAAAGAATAAAAAACTGACCATGTATTTTCTCCACCACCATGCACTAAACCAGCTGATTCTGATTAGCATAACTCTTCAGCATGATAGGAGAACTAATTATTGTAATCAGCTGGTTTAGTGCAAGTTGGTGGAGCAAATACATGGTCAGTCTTTTTACTCTTTGAAGCTGGGTTACCCACCTCTGCCAGTAACGCACCTTTTACAAACTCCATCAACAGGACAGGTATGTGACAAAAATAATGGTTTAGGTTGTCCATATTCACTGTTCAAATATATGTATCAAATAATAATAATAATAACAGTTACTGCCCCACCAATTCTCTGAAAATATGCTATGTCACAACTTTAACTGCTAAGCATGTATCAAGCTGTTCACCCACAGATAAGCCATATTCATAGAAGGCAGCATTGCTTTCAGGAGGTGGGCCAAGCTGGTTGGCGCTGGAGAGTCACATGGGACACAGCAACCCTCCAGCTTATTCACCCTCTCCTACTCACTCTCTTTCACCTCCGCCTCTCCTCCGCAAGGTCTTTCACCTCCTCCCCCTCTCCTCCTCACTCTCTTTCACTTCCTCCCCCCTCTCTTCCTCTTACCCACCCTGCCAAGCCATTGCCTCACTGGGAAGATTACCGACTTGAGTCTGGCCTCTGCCAGAGGTTCATCTGCCAGCAGTCTTTCAGAGCCCGGAGAAGCTGGCACTGCGCTTGGTTTTGTCTGGCAGGCTGCTGCATCCCTGTTTAACTCTCCCAAGCTCCTCGGTCTTACCCGTTTCAAACTTGTTTTTGCTTCTCTATGAATCTGTTTTCCTTGCCTGCTTGTATGATAGGCTGCTGTAGTTTATCACATACTTCTTTTGTGAACTGTTGTTCCTTTCACTTGAAAAAGCTTTGAAAATGGATAAAAACGCTGCAGCAAAAGGACAGTCGCCAGGCATAGATATCTGGCCAAACTTCATCTTTCACTGAGCCACTGAGTCTGAGAAAGGCTTTTTGGACCGCATGGATTACTTGACAGTAAGCGTATAACAATTTAACTATTAACTATGAACCTGGTGACCAATTCAGCCTGCAGGTGTAATAAACACTATCCATTACACCTGCAGGATGAACACTATCCATTACACCTGCTACAGCAGCTCTTGCGTAAAGCTGCTGTTGCAATGCAAGTTTCACCTGCTGCACCATACTTACCACGTATACTTAACCCACACATAATACTGTATGAGCCTCTCAGTTCATTGGAATCTGAATGACACAATCAGCCCTTCAGCTGAGAAAGTAAACTGGTTTTTTGCCCACTTGTTCAGCCTATGTCAATTACCCATTTTATCTGCCATTTCACAATACACGTGCATGATAAATAACAGAAGTCTAACACACCGGCACAATATGCACATATTTTCCCCACCCCGCCTCCCGCCCCCTCAGCCCAGGTGTAATTTCCCAATTATCTGCTTCAAGGGCAGTTTGAGCCCCTCCATGTCACTGTGACCCAGCGCTGGCGGGACGGTGAATTATATTTTTCGGGGCGGGTGTCTGGTTTTTGCCAATTCAAGAGCGCTCTTGGAGGGACCGTTTGTGGGCACCGCATTCCTGAGAACTCATCAACCATTCATTCACATCTGGGCTGTCAGTCATCACACAGGCACGCTACATTCCAATACCCGTCTGATTAACAGACAGTGGGACTGAACCGTCGATCGTACAGCTTGCAGTGAACCCGTGGCTGAATGGACAGAAAACCATCAATGTGTCATTCTCATAATTACGTCCACAAACCTGCAAGTTTAAAATGAATATTAGCATTACTGAACTGTAATACACTATCTGTCACCTGCTCAATTAGTAATTAATTTGCTTAATTAATTAATCATTTGTAATAGCTAGCTGTAAAGTTTTTATGTTATCTAGCCTATTTATTCTTTAGAGTACTTACATATGTTGAGATCTGTCTTTTTCACAAAAGAGAACTCATTACAAAAGTGCAACGAACAACAAAAATGTGCAAACATATCACATATCCATGACTCAATATGGACTTGATGTGGACTGTGTTATGGATATCACTGGTCTGGTCTGTATGTTTCTCTATTCAAATAGCCTACCTCTCGCTCTTTGTTTAATTTTTACAAATTGTATGTATTTTTATGTATTTTATGACAAGCCTTTTATGTTGGCACAGCAACCATAAATTGCAATAACTCATATTTTGCTCTTGAGCTAATAAGACTACTGCAGTACGGGCCAAAAGGATTAGGCCACCAGTGTTTTTTTGTTAAAAAACCTTCGCAAGAGAAGAATATACGTGCATGTGTGTAAATATATGTGCATTTACTAGCCTAAATAGCAAACCAAATTATAAACATTCTTTTTACAATTTCTACCAGCAATAGCACACAAAGATGAGTTTTACTTAAAAGTAATCTCAGACATGACTTTCCTCAAAATAGCCTCCTTTGGCTTTAATTTCAATTTAACAAATTATTGGAAGTTTATTCTCCCCAGTATTTTGTTCCTCACCTCAATTTGCTAAGAAGCACAATTCGTCAGCCAGGGGGTAGAACTAATAAGTGAAATCAGCTGGCTGAGTTCATAGGCAGAAGAAACAAATGGCAGGACTTTTACTTTCTGACCCCTGGACTTTACACCTCGGCTGGTGTGCATGTCAGCATGTGAGTGTGCATGCATGAGAACGTGTGCATGCACACGTTCATGAGCAAGCATGTGTTGATAAGGCAGCTTAGACACAAAAAGCTGAGACTCCTTATTCCCACACACAACAATACCCCTCTCCCCCTACCATGGCTCCTCTAAACAAGGTCACAAGTAGCGAGTGTGCTCACAACTCCAGCTGCCTGCGCATGAGGTCGGCTTTCACCCATGCAATGTAATGAGAAGTGTAACTGTGCTGGAGGCGGACTCCAAGGTCAGCTGTGTGATCATTTCCAAACACTTATGCAAGAAATGCACACTGTTCACTTTACCACTTCCACCTCTTATCAAAAAAAGACTACAACGGAAAAGTACAGTATTCAAACTGGACAATAACTGCAATAATCTAACTGAAAATTGATCAGATTGATAAAACAATTTTCAGTTTAATCACAATCTCTACAAGAAGTGACAGTCACACCAACTAGTTTCAGTGGGCTTGTCTCCAAAGAGCAACCGCAGGCACTGTACAACAGGTCTAATAATTCACTCCATTCAACAGCATTCCAAATATTCAGAAGACACACCTCAGGTGGCACTCAGATCAAGCTGGAAAGACAGGCCTTTCATTACAGGTTACGCCTACTGAAAGGTTTCCCAGGCACCCTTAACCATCAACTCCACAATCTGGACCCCCACAAACCAAACAGGCTACCAAAGCCAGTTTGAGATTTCTCCACCAAAGGAAAAGAGCCAGGCACACAAAAGGTGCTTCCTTGGCAACGTGCCATGGTAACAGATACCTGCACACAGAGAACAAAGGTAAGTGGGGGTTAGGTTGCTGCTTACTGTGCTTACTGATTTCATGTCACTGTGGCTATGGCCAAAATTGTAGGGAATCTGTAGGTATTAGCAAAGTAGCAGTAGAGCTAAAGGAACACAACTTTAGTAGAAAAAACTGTTTAGCATCTCTCTTCTCAAGAGGAGGAAACCAAACTGCCTGGAAACTGGAAACACTTCGTAATGGTAACATGATAGCATGAAGCTACACGGGCGAAAGGTAATGAAAACTACATTAACACATTTGTAGAAGTTTGCATAGTTAAAATATATATTATTAAAACAATTATATGTGAAGAACTAAACTGGTTACCGGGGGGCACGACTGCAATCTCAGAACCAGTGGGAAGTCACTCTAACTCATGAATGAGTACAATCTGAAGGTTAAGTTCCCAGCTGAAACAATATACTGCAGTCAGTGTGGCCCTTTACCACCAGAGTGGAGTAGCCCTGCAGACACTGTGGCACTCCGGGGGCTGGGCCAAGCAGCCCTGCACAGGACCACAGCTGAGTAGCCATGTAGGCACTAGACCTCCGACGCCAGGCCTTGTTCTGAAAGGTTCACATCCCAAAAGCCAATTCACAAAGGCTGCAAGGCTTTAGCCTGCAGTGCAGTGATAATTTGATCCATTTCCCTGGTTGCCTGCAAGGGTTCACAGTGTGCTCTGTTGACTCTGCTTCTGCCAGGTCAGCAGCTGCAGGCCTGCAGCATAACTGTTCACAGAGTCCAAATGCCCTTGAGCGACTAATCTGATCCACTTGAAGATCAACTGATCATCTGCAGGATGGCCACACAGTATAACCTGACAGAGAGGGCCATGCCCACAGTGAAGACACATGTACATTTTCTGTGAAATTAATAAAGAATTCTGATAGACTAATTCAATAACCCAATAAATGTTAGCAATAGCATGAGTTTGTTAGCCATGTATCACTAAGAAGGAATACATTAATATTCATTAATATCAATATTAACTTTTTTATATTAGCAAAAATTATCATTTTATTTCCCTGACATTTCACTCAACTAAACTACATGGCCAAAAGTGTGTGGACATCCAACATCTCATACAAAAATAAATGCATTACTATGGAGTTGGTCCACCCTTCGTTGCTAAAACAACCTCCACTCTTCTGGGAAAGCTTTATACTAGATGTTGGAGCACTGCTGCATGGATTCGCTTCCATTCAGACAGAAGAGCATTAGTGAGGTCGGTCACTGATTGGATTATTAGGCCTGGCTCGCCGTTGGCTTTCCAATTGATCCCAAAGGTGTTGGATGGGGTTGAGGTCAAGAACCTGTGCAGGCCAGTCAAGTTCTTCCACACCGTTCTCATCAAAACTACTTCTATATGGACCTCACTGTGTGCCCAGGGACACTGTCATGCTGAAGTAGTTAAGAGCCTTCCCAAACTGTTGGGGAGGCACAGAATTGTCTAGAATGTGATTGTATGATGTAGCATTAAGAATTGCTTTCACTGGAACCAAGGGTCCTACTACAAACCATAAAAAAACAGCTCCAGACCAAGGGGTGTCCAGATACTTTTGGTCATACAGTATAGTTCCTCACCATTCTCAGGTTCAGTGAGTTATTGACCAGAATCACAGAAAATCATCCACCCAAGTTAGCAAGTTCATTATCTTCTGTAGTAAGGAATCTTGTATGTATGTGCATTTCTACAGTACAAACTGTAGACTTGTATTGGTTGTGCTGAAAAGTTGCACAGCCTGCTGTAGCTGCCTACAGCTGTTGTGCGATTCTGAAAAGAGGTCGTTTGCAGCCGTTAGGGGGCTAGAGGCAAAAATGTACAGGAGCCAACAGGTATTGTTCTTAGTTGCTCTTGTCTTTTTTATTTGTGTTTAGTGGTGGAACAGGCAACTTTAATTGGTGCTACCCGTATTTGTGTCACCTCACTGCCTATTCGCTATAAGCCTATAGCCTTGCCAACTACAAGGGTTTTCAGGAACCTAACCGTCACAGCTGATTTGGGACTGCCATGCATATATCATTCTAAAAAGTAACTTTACCTGCGACCATTAAAACAAATTTTGTGCCTTCATATAAATGACAGGGACACATGGTCTCTGCGGGAGGGAAATGCCTCTTTGTGCACAGTGCGTGAGTAAAATGGTTACATAACTTGAGTCATCGTCTGTTGCACTGTTGCACAACAGAACACGTCTAAGTCTGAGGTCTAAGTCAACCCAAAGGTTCAACACAATGAAATGGTGCTTAGGGTCTCACAGTACCAACTGTCAGCTAGACATATCCAACCTGGTCCCATAAATTAAGGAGAGGACTCCCTTGCCTTTGGGATGAAAGTTTTTAACATGACTACCAGACATGCGACTGGTCATTACTCGCTGAATCTGAGGCCTCTAAGAGAAGGCAAGAGTGAGGACCCACTACCCAATATGAAAAACATAAACAAATACAGTGTAAAATTATGTGATATCACAATAAATCAAGATGTCTAAATTGCCCCATAAACCGAGCATAAAATAAGTTTTCCAGTGGTGATGTAGCAGCGGTCACATTTGTGCTTTTTACACAGAAAGAGGCCCAAAGCCCAGGGGAAAATATATACTGTGTTCTATAAACGCAGATATTCTGAGGGGTTTTTTAAAATTACAACTGCCGATGGTCCAGACTTCAACCACAATCAAATAATTACTTCTGTTTCTTTGAGCCAATCATCTTCGGTGTCTGTTTGTGTTGTTTATAAACCATATTTACACAACCGTGATTGCATTGCGTGGTTCAAAGAGGACGCGCTTAATCTGAATGAACAGTCAAAATGAGTTGTCATACTCGATAGCTTTTTTAAGATAATGCATGAGCTTGTCATCTTTGTATTGTAGCCGATTAAAAATGTATTCCAAAAAAAACTCACCTAGTCGGCCTACCCACGTTTTCACCAGCCTGCTCAAATTTTCTCGCCAAACATGAGTAAAAAAAACATAAATCACTCTCAGAGTAATTTTTTATTATTAGCCTGAGGCAAAATTCCAAATGCCAAAACATCAGCTTCTTTCATTCCGCATCCGTTACAAGGCTCATTATAAAATTAAGAACAACATACATTGTCATTATTGTGAGTTGGCATATTAGGGCAAAAATTATTATTTTAATCAGAACGCAAGTGAATTAGTGTAAAAGGCAGATCTTTAAATGTCCTGTGTCTTCACTGAGTAGCCACGGAGGTGTGTTTGAGTTCCACAATAGTATCAGTCAGAAAGGATCAGGCATCCTCTGATGATTTGCATACCGTACAATTGAAATGTAATTGGGTGTATCCATACAACTTAGAATTATGTTGGTACTGTTCCTACAATTGCTACTGGTTTTTGTGGTTCCTGTCCAGAAATTGGCAACCAATAAGACCATTTAAAATTTTCATCCAAATAAGGCAAATTATGATAGTGGGCAAAGGGTAATTCTGGCGTTTCTGCGTCAGCAAGTATTTATCAGTAAACCAGAGCGTGTGGAGATACCACTGATCTCGCAGTACTTCGAGAATACGGCGTTTCAGTGTTCATTGCTGCTCAAGGAATGCTTCCTTCAGGCTTTTCAGTCAAAAGCATGTAGTGTATAGAGCCAGGGATATCCCACTCCGGTATGGCACAATATTGAGATGTCTTGACATGCAGAAACAGAAAGAAGTTAAGCTATATTTAAAAAAATAATAATAACGTCGCATACCATACCACATTACATAATTTCCTAAAACATTGTGAAACGGTGGTGACAAATCTGCGAAGTAGGAAAAAGAGATCAAAGTTCCATGGTAGTAGTGACCTGCCCCGCACAGTGATAACCTGGGATTGGCACGGGTAGCTAGATACAGAAATCAAATTTTGCAGAATCCCCCCTATAAAAATGGGTCAGTCTAGTATCGTCGAAAAATTGAAAAGCTATCTTATACAGTGAGCATTTTAGGCACAAACCGTGAACACGCGAAATTATGTTTCAGGTAGAGCGCATATACTTGCTGTTTCAGCAATTTATAAATATGCAACGTTGGATTGAGTCCTAGAAATCACCTAAACATGCCGATTTTGCTTGAAGCTAATTCGGGATTTGCCTACTCCGCCAGTTTTATTCTGAATCTATACGTCAGATATAAGTGCACACCTAATACTGTTAGCAGACTGCATAGCCTATAGCCACCATACATGTTCCATTAAATCTTGAAATATAGCTTTAATACAGTTCACTATTAGCCCAACTAAAAATCACTATGTTCTTTATTCATTCATGTCCCATTTAATAAGGCACTAACTGCAGTAACTTGCGGTGTTTCTGGCAAATGTACGATTGGGGGGCGGGGGTTACCTACCAAGTAATGTGACATTCTTAACGTCGCCCCGTTCTAGCGTGTGTGAGTCCAGCACTCGATACCAGCCGTTCGGGTACACTGGTGGTAGCTCCCCTGTTTTCCGACGCCTACGCACTTCGTTGGCAACCTGTGCGCGCGAACGACCATCTTCTGCAATATACCCTACTTCGTCGGCCGTCCGGAGCAGCTCCAGGGGAGCGAAAATCAGCCTGTACAGCCAGCCTAATGCCAGTAAGGACACCCCGGCGAGGATGCAGGCAGCAGCTCGGGCTGGCGCACCTGCCAGTCCCGCTTTCCTCCACAGCTCCGGGTATGGAAAACCAATAAACATGTCGGAAGTATCCCGCACGTCTAACACAAGTCCAATGGCCAGACTGATCGCCATCACCGCGATCACCTTGACAAAGCCAGAGCACCGTTCCATCCCGGCGTTGCAGGTTGAGTGACCTCGTGGTGTGCCAGAAACGCTGCCCCCACAGAAAGTGATCGGTGTTTTAAACTACACCGACCAGGATAGATAAAAAACCGCACATCCTCCCGCGTCTCTGTAGATCCACTATAGACTGTGCAGGTAGAGTTGCATGTGTTGTTTGGTTTCGTTAGTTACCTGCCTGGGAGTGTTTCCTAACTCCACTGGAGACTGAACTCTCCAATCGCCAGGGAAACGAGACGTGACTTGGGACAGTCGCGCAATCGTGGCCACGCCCACAGGCAGAAGGATGAATAAATGCATACGTACAAACATTTTCTGTGAGCCCCGGAAAAAATTGAATAATACACAAGATTAAATTGTGCTGGACCGCCGTATAACATCAATATGCTATTTTAAATATCATGAACAATTACAAAATAATATAATATTGTATCATAAAAATGTTATGAGATTTATTTAATTTGTTACATGTACAGTCCACCCCCCCCCCCCCCACCCCCCAAAAAAAATACAATGCCATATGCGAAAAATAAAGATCACATTATATTTCCCAGTTCGTATCCTTCTGAGACCTGCCAGAATTTTTTTCTTTAAGTTTTAAATGACATAATAGTGTTCGGATGACAAATGAAACAATAAATATTATTTATTGTATTTTTTTGAATGTCCATTGTCGTGCAAGTTTTAGAACAGCAGAATATATGGTTGTTGAGATTAAAACCAAAGACTCACGGGACGAAAATTAATTGCCTGTCTTTGAGGATACAGCCAGGCCACTGGTGCTTCTTAATTGTTTATTACTACACCCCACCGCTTAACCAAGTTAAAAAATAGCATAAAGTTCAAACTAAGAATCACTGTTTTTATTAACTCCCCAAAGCAACAAATCTCTTTTCTTTTGCCAAAATCAGAGAGAAAGGCATTATCTGCATGGTATAATTTCTGTTTAAAAGCTAGTATGTTCTCCTCCTGTGTCACATATATTTTATATATGGCCTAGTAATCAAGCGTTCAGCTGCATTCTTTACATTAATTTATCTGTCAAATATTAAGCATTCAGGTCAGTTAAATATGGCTTCTTGAACAAAATATCCACAAAAATAATTATGAGAAGATTATGCATGCAATGAATCAAACAAGTCGCATAGGAGGGAAATTATGCTCTGACAAAGGCATCCCCCTTTCTGAAAGTGTAGCCTACTGAGCAAGAGAAATGGGCAATGAGGGCAAGATGGCATAGGTAGATGTCCAATAGTGTACAAAGTGAATCTATAGGTCATTCTTCATGGAGTCCTTGCTGATCTTGTTGTTGGTCAACAGGTAGTGGCGTCTGGTGCTAGTAAAGGGGGGCCAGGTGGCAGGGACTCCAGACTCTTCTTTGTTGGGGCTACTGTGTCAAGGAGTGATAGGAACACAGGTCAGAGGGAGGAGGGTAAGCTCATAGACCATGGCTGGTAGGAATCTTCTTGTTACTATACAGGAAGCTACATTCTGGTTTATATCTTATTTCTGAGAAACTGCAAAGTGGCTGCATTTGGAAACAGGAGGCTGTGATGGAATACAACGGCCACATTCACCCGGCTGTGGCAAAGTTGGTCCAGTAACTGATCATGTGCCCAGAGACATCACGGTGACAAGGGAAGTAGATGAGGGGCGTGAAGAAAGGTTTGTCGAAAATGTACTGCACGTCCTCTGCATGGTCCGCCCCCATCCAGCAGGGGAAGCCAGGGGTCTGAGCGGGCATTGTGAAGATTTTTCAGCACGTTTTTGCGCTCCTGCATTAAGAGACAGAGGACAGAGAGAGGTGGTGAAAAAACTGTGGTGGTGGACATCTAAGGTGTTTCTCTGTACAAATATGCACTATGCGTGAAATCAGAGAATGTAAAATGGTGACAGCACGCAGGGTTCACTAGTTTGATGATAGGGCAGAGGCTTAGGTCTCAAATGTTTGTCACTCAGGGGGGTGGGGGCATGATGATGCTCCCTCAAAAGGTGAGGAGGACACACCTCTGCTATTCCAATGAAGACATTTAAAGGGAACTTTAAGGCAGTGGTTCTCAAGCTCGGTTTTGGGGGATCCCTGTGTATGCTGGTTTTCATTCCAACCTCAACAGCAATCCCAGAATATTAACAAGCTGTTAATGTTTCTTAATTGGGTGCTTTTCATGTTTTAGAGCTGGGGTCCCCAGTCTTATCCAGAAAGGGCCAGTGTGGGAGCACACACCTGATCCTGATTCTACTAATCAAGGTGCTTAGCAATGACTCTAGTGATTGATTAGTAGAATCAGGTGTGTGCACCCACACTGGCCCTTTCTGGAACCCCAGCTCTGAAACATGAAAAGCACCCGTTGAGGTTGGAATGAAAACCAGCATACACAGGAGTCCCCCAGGATTGAGTTTGAGAACCACTACTTTAAGGAATGTTGAATAGGAACAGGTTGGAACACGGAAAAGAACAGCACTGAACAGCACTGTTTGAACAAAAAAAAAATTTAACAGACAGCATAACTCAGCTTTACTGCGCGGGACTTCTATTTTATTTTCCGTATCATTGATACGAAACAAAACCCCTAGTTTGGGTTTTTTACGTTCCTTTTTCCTGATCAGGGACAGCTTGAATAAGGGCTTTACTTGCCATATTTGCTGGCGTGCAGGTGAAGGGGCGACTCGGTACCAGGAAGAGGTAGTCCGTATAGATTTCCACCACGGTCCGCCGTACGGTCTCCTGCTCGGGTTCGGGGACACAGCTTTGAGTGTACGTGCTGAATTAGGAGTTTACGGCCAGCTCCTTTGTCTCCTGTCACCCCTGCCAACAGCTTTTTTAATATCCTGCCTGAAGGGAACACAATGCTATTTCAGAGTCTGATTTCACTATTGTTTTTACCAAGGGGAAATGTGCTCCACATGTCAAATATGGTCACTTCCTTAAACAAACAGGTGCAGAAATAACGACCAGCACATACCAAACAAAGAAGAGCACTCATGGCCTGAAGGTGGTAATTATGTACAACCACAATTGCTTGTGGTTGAATCCCTAGACTGCTAACCTTCCAATTATATGAACTAATTCATAGATCTACTTAAATTATTTACTTTGCAGGACAGCTACTATGGGCATCACTACAGCACTTAATACACAATACATTTATATCATAAGGGACACAATGATTTGCATTTGGTTTGTTTGGTTCAACTAGTGTCACTGTGATTGAACAACAAACGATGAAAAAAAGAAACATGTAGCAATACATAATTTAGTATGGGGACAAAGAGATAGGCCCTTGCAGATAGGATGGACATGCGTACCCAGTCAAGGCCTCAGAGGGTATTTAAACCAGGCTAGAAGACCAGTGCAGGGTGGGTTGCTGTACCGCAAACTTGTGTTGTGTTTCAGTAACCATCCTGCCGGCCAGTGTGATTACAATAAACTTTTAGTTTCTTCAGTAAAGTGCCACTCCACTTCCTCCAGAGGGAGGCCGGACACACTGGCCTAAATTCACTCTCAGCGAAGTCTCCGTTGAGAAAGAGATATCATATTGGATGAAGCGTAAATAAATAAACACATTTTAATGAAGCGCTCTGTCAGGTCCAGTTTACTGAGCTGTCAGCTGGAACTAAATGCTGCATGCAGTGGGCTGTGGCTTATCTTGTTTAAGTGCTAGCTCAGCGCTGTGGTCATGGCAGTGCAGTGTAACGGATAAGGAAGTGAGCTTGCAACACCTATATTACGCATTTGATCACTGGCTGGGGGGCTGCCACACTGTAAATCATCACCTCAATCCTCACTGAATGATTTGACTACATTATATTACAAAAATGCAATTGTCAGGAGCTTTAATTTTTGTTCAATTTACTCAAATATCATCAAACTGCTCAAATCATTCATTAAAGTAGTGACTATTCAAGCCATAAATGTAAATGAACAGTACTTATTTCAGCTGTGTGAGGCTTGCTTGAATTTTTTAAATCTTGACATTTGAGTTCAACTCATTTTGAATAGAAAAACTAAGAATTTACGTTCAGAAAGATGGCATAAGACTGTTAATACAACATAATACTGTATAACTAAAATTGAGTTGTGTTAACCCAAGTAATTCAGGTAATTTTTATATGAATATTTTGAAAACATAATCTTAGTAACTCTAATTTGTGCTGGGTTTACTTAACCTTAGTACTATAAAATGAAATATTTTGAGTTGCTTTACTTTACTAATTTTAGTTTAAGGCAGCGGGTTTCCTCCAATTTTTTGAGTAAGCTAAACTAATTATGTTTCACTGTGCATTGTACCCTTGAGCATTCTACTTAACCTGAATCACTTCAGTAAATAGCCAGCTGCACAAAGTTATTGCACTTAAAAACAATGCATTTTGTATAACTCACTCTGAATACGTGTCTGCTAAGCATGGCCCCACAAGTATACATTTCTGACTATCCCAGTGCCAACTGTGGCCAAAAGCCCTACAAGCCAGGGCAAAATGAACCATGCTGTCGTTGGCGAGGGAGCTTTTCCAAAACTTTAAAAAATAGTTTCAAATCGCAACAAACGTACAATACAGTGCACAAGGTAACAGGCGGAGGAGAAGCGGCTGTCTTTGACCTGGTGATCTGCTAGTGCCGTTTGGCAGGGGTTCAAGATGCACAACTCATGGCAGAGGGTGCTGAGCCATGAGTGCTGACATCCTGAAGTGTGTTCTCATTTTTCTTCTTCTCATTCGTTTCTTTTTCTTTTTCTTATCATGTGAGATATGTGACAGGCCCGGCAGAGGCAGTGTTCGTGTGGCAATACTGAAGACAAGAGGAAAGCAGAAGCTCTTCAGTGCAAAGAGCAAAGTGCAAAGCAAAAGCAAAAAATAAGTAAATCTTAGCAAGTATATTAGTCTTATATTTAGATGTAGTAGGGGGACAGTGTCTGAGGGAGGGGTGGGGGAGCGACAGAGATAGGGGAAATCCTTTTTATTTTGTTTGTATGTATACTCATCATAAAGATGATAATACTTTCTATTATTTGTATTGATATTAACTGATAAGGAGGGAAGGAACAATTGGTCTTCTGTCTTCATTTAAAATGCAGTTGCCAAAGTAGATAGCTGCTGCTGTGCTATTAAAAGTTTTTTTTTAAATTCTTTCACAGAGCAATAGAGAGAGTTAGAGGAAGAGACAAATAATGACAATAATGTTTCTATATTCAAGAATGGCAACAGGACACATGGGAGAAAGCAGAAACTGTTTACAGAGCAAACAAGCGAGTATCAGCTGTCAGCTGGAATGTTCATGAGGTTGTCAGAGAAGGCCTCTGGTGGGGGGTGGGGGGGGGGGGGGCACAGTGACGCCTGCCACACCACAGAAACGACGCCGCCACTCTCCCTTCCCCTGTGACTGGCGCACTTGGGAAGCTGACACTGGCAGAGCCGGCGGATTGGCCGAAGACGGTGATGTTTTCCGGATCTCCCGCAAAAGGCCTGACGTTCCTGTGAACCCAGGCGCTGGCCGCATGCTGGTCCCACAGCCCGTAGTTCTCTGTCATGGGAAGCGGGAGCCGTCAGACGCATGTGAGAACAGGACAGCGGCGCTGGCATCTCGCCCTCGGGCGGGGTCCTCGCCTCTGCAAGCACCCGCGTGTGGCTAAGCGGATAACATGTAAAGCGTAAGTATGCGCAAGTTGCCCTGCAAAGCAAATGAATAATGCAACGGAATGGTAAGCTACACTGGCGTGCCGTGGTCCCAGGTGGGCTGTTGTGGGAAGCATATGCCGCACACATCAGCCACAGCTGCAGTTTCCCCACACGCTGTGCACCCTTGTGCCATTGCACCCTTTTATGTTTTTTGGACCAATCGCAGTGCTTTTTCTTTTCTCCCACTTTGGAAAGCCTGGTCTTATTCGCCGGCTCCATCTCTTCGCTGAAACGCCTTCAACCGAACTGGAAGAGCGCTGGCAGTCTTTCTGCCCTACGGTTCGCCAGCTCTGCTGCGCAGCTCGCAGTGGTGCAGGCACACCGCACGCGCCTGATTGGCTGAAGGAGGAGCTTTCATTTGCACAATGGACCAGAGCTGGACCAAGGGTTATGGTGGCCTCCGACATAAATCACACTCACCACTTAACAGCAGAACTCACTTACTTCATGCTTCTTGCATTGTAATAAATTAATAACAGTAGTTTGGTTTAGGGGTGAATACTGTACAAATAAAAAGTGTTTTAAAAAAAACTAAAACTTGAATTTTGTGGCCCAAGGATGGTTGTCTCTCTATATTTTTTTTCTTTGCTGTTAGAATGTATTGATGCACACTGCCATATTTTTATTTATTCTTATTGCAAATTGCTGTTTGTGCATATTTTTTGTAAATTTGCCCGCTTATTACCTGCCAAGAGACTGCAGATGAAATTTAGCTATCAAGCTAATTCTGGGGCAATTAAATGTCCATTGCCCCTTCCAAATAAAAAATAAATAAACAACTGCAATGTTCATGCCAATGCTTAAGCCAATCGGGTGCTGCCCTGCCACAGTTGCCACTAAAAGGGTCAGGAGACCATACCACGATAAAAGTCACTCTTAACAAGTGTTCTCATCTGATGATAATGGGACTTAAAATATATTTTTCTCTCACGTCAAAGATATTATCTTGTTTGAAGTTACTTTTTTCTTGACAAGCGAAATTGTCTTACCCCATTGGCAAATCTTGAAATGGGCCAAACAGGCTCACCTCATTTGTAATCTTTTTGTCCTATTTAGTAAAAGTAAAAAATATAAATTTTAAGTATAAATATAAGACCTTCCCCTTTTGGTGACCTCCTTCCCCGTCGTACAGTGAGTTTCCCATGAAGCTGATGTCATTCAATGCCCCACAGGAGAAACGTCCCACCAAAGATGTAGCTCATGACTGGTCAGCCGGTGGACACATCATGGACAACAAGAGAGCAACAAGCTGACTTCCTGTCACATGGCAGCTGTTACTGCAGGGACGTGATTTTTCCTGTGACTGAAACGCCAACGTCTTTCTCCCCCTGTATACTCACTCTGACTATTATATCTTGTTTTGTAATGCCAGAAAACAAAGGGGCCTTTGTTCCCAAGTTGTTGCTTTACCATATCTTCCACCCTACTGGCCTTGAATGAGTTTGTGAAAGGGGAGTACAGGAGATAATGAATGCAGCTGACTGCTGAAGACGACTTTTACCATAAGATGTAAACAAAGGACGAGGCAAAGCTGCGTAGCAAATGGATGTGTAACCATTCATCACAATATTAACCAATGCCATCCTGACAAGCCAGAAAAATTGAATTAAATATCAGTTTCCAGACTTTATTTAATACCATCTGTAAATGATGTCATCTTTGAGACAATTAGCATCCTGAGTAGAACTTAGAGCTCTGTGTGGTTGCTGTTTTCTCCTGGGCACTTGTATTGAAATTGTCTGAGAACTGCATCTCTGACTCCAGCCGCTGCCTGAGCTGTCTCTCCCCTGGTTCCTCCAAGTCTTTCACCACCCTGCCAGAGCTCACTTCCTGTTTCGCAGTTAACTGACAGCATGGAGGGACAATCAAGGGCAATGATTTCATGTAACCCCTATACAACTGGCCTTAAAATAGTACCACAGTTACTCCATAGCAAAACACTACAGCAATGTGTAATAACAGCTACGAGAACAAACCAAACAAAAATGCACACACGCATACATTCTTCTCTGTGACTAGGAAGCTGATTCACACAGAGACCAACGGGAGTAATGACTCAAATGGAAACCACTTTGTTTATTTAAATTTAAGGGAAGTATTCGCTCATTGCTCCAAAGTTTCAGCATTGGGGAGGGAGTTGCCCGGCAAAGGGCCTGCAGGAGCGATGACTGTTGGATCAGCACCAGCTTCTCAGGGTACCTGTACGCCCCTGAGGGACCCGGATGTTGAGGTAGAGGCAGTCCTCGCTTCCGTGGGTGCCAGCCTGCATTAGAGTCACCTGAAGACACCTGATCTGGTACTTGGTGCCGTTCAACACCCATTACATTACAGGCATTTGGCAGGCGCTCTTATCTTATACAAAAAAATGTATAACCATAACCAGGAACAAGGACCCTGTGGGTTAATCTGATCAACACAAATAAAAGCAGCAACAAAGCAGTCTATGCAAATAATACAAGGAATAATTAAGTAGGAACGAGTGCAATAACTAAAATTAACTAAGATAAACAGCTTACCTAGCTACAAACCTAAGCTTACATAGTCAATTAGAGACTACAGGGAGGTAGGGAGGGATGGGGAGAGGTGCAGCCTGAAGAGGTGAGTCTTCAGTCGTCACTTGAAGGTGATCAGGGTCACAGCTGTTCTGACCTCCACAGGAAGGTCATTCCATCATCGTGGAGCCAGAACGGACAGGAGACGTGACCGGGAAGCGCAAGTGCGAAGAGGGGGAGGTGCCAGGCATCCTGAGGTAGCGGAACGGAGGGGTCTGGCTGGCATGTAGGGTTTGAAGATCTTATGGACGTATGCTGGGGCTGATCCCTTGACTGCCTGGTATGCTAGGACCAATGTTTTGAATTTGATGCGAGCCATGACAGGCAGCCAGTGGAGGTTAGTGAGCAGGGGGGTGACGTGGGAGTGTCTGGGGAGGTTGAAGACCAGACGAGCTGCAGCATTCTGGATGAGTTGCAGGGGTCTGATGGCAGATGCCAGTAGGCCAGCCAGAAGAGAGTTGCAGTAGTCCAGGCGGGACAGTACCATTGCTTGGACCAGGAGCTGAGTTGAGTAGGTGGTGAGAAAGGGACGGATTCTCCTGATGTTGTACAGAAATGGACAGGGGGGTGAGCAGTGGTTGGAGAGTTTAAAACACAGTGGGAATAATAGCTCTGGAGCTAACACCTCTAGACAGGATATTACATCCACTGTTAAGCCGACAAACAAGGAACTCAAACACTTCTTTGAATGTGACAATTGAGAAACTGTCCCTGCTGAAAATTCTATCTTAAATCAGCCTGAGCTGGTCAAGCTGGTTTAAGCTGTGTTTCCTGTTCTCTAGCTAACCAGCCTATATAGTCATCTAGTCCAAAGTTTGACCACCAGCGTAATCTACCAGCTTTTATCAGCTTTGACCAGCTTTGACCAGCTTTGACCAGCTTTCCCTCAGTCCTGCTTCAAGTACTGAGAGAAATTTAAGAAAAAGGTTGTTCTTCTGTAAAATCGGCCATTCAGCCTTACATTTCTTTTGATAGGTCATAGACAAATGTGCACTTCAATATGTGCCTATACAGTAGGCTGTAAGATATGAGCAGTTTTGCTGGAATGTTAATTTTGTTTGCATGAACCGTGTACTTTAACCTGGATGTTAACTTTAAAGTGTGAAAGTAGTTGACCCATTGATAAAGACAATTTGGGGCATAGATTAACACACCAAAGCACTCAAAGAAACAAGCTTAGAACTGACACTGCCTCACTGTTATTTTTTTGTTTTTTATTTGTTTTTTTTACCTCCATCTTACAATACTCTTGCTGTGGCGGCATCTAGTGGTAGTATAATATGGATTGCATCTTAGTTACGGCACCACTAGGCCAAAGTGTTTTCTGTTCTTAATATTTATCAAACTGTACTGTACTTGCTGGTTAGAAAAATGTAAACCAAATATTATATTGATAATTCCTTGCAACAGAACCCACCCCAATAGTAACTTTA
Source organism: Anguilla anguilla (assembly GCF_013347855.1). NCBI lineage: Eukaryota > Metazoa > Chordata > Actinopteri > Anguilliformes > Anguillidae > Anguilla > Anguilla anguilla. Next base: position 20,135,178 of record NC_049210.1, read on the forward strand.
TTATTTGTTATTTTTCTACAGCATTGGTGACGAACAATTAAAGAATTAAATCCCTAAACAACAACTGAATAACACTCCCACTGAGGATTTTTGTAGGTTTTTACAAAACCAAAAAATTCTGCAAAAATGCTAATTTTACTATAATTAAAGAAATAGTATGACATTATTTCCTGTGTCCATGTCAGGTACGGTGTTCAACAAAACTGGATCAATTTAAAATACTTAAATGCTTCAGATACCAGTAAAATCCCCCCAAGTTAGTATCTATTTTAAAGTAAACATCTATTTTTACCAATACTGAGTGCTAAATTCATTTGACGTGGTTTTGGGTAGTTGAATGTTTCACTGAAAGTTCTCAGGAATTGGCAGGAATGTTATTAAATACTGACATCTACAGGGTTAAAATATATTTCAATTATGCATCTGACCTACGTCTGGTGCCCAGACTCTGGCTTGGCAAGAGGGAATATCAGGCAGATGGAAGGCAAAAACCAGCTGGACAGTGTAAAGTAGTCATTGCCTATTTTCCATCCACAAACCAGTTCTCACTTTGCTGAAACTATCCATACAAAAAGCTTTGGATCTGTGAATGAAGTGATTTGGAATAGCGTTAGGACAAACCAATAGCTGTTATTAATTATAACTAAATTTGTCTCGTTTAATTTTCCAATTTTACACTAAGGTACGGCATGATGGTTATAGGAACCAGGATTTTCACCAGATGTATGCCGGTTTGATTCTCTAGGTGGGTGCACTGCTGTTGGGGGTGCCTAAGATTAATCAAAAATTGATGACATATCTAATTTCAAAAAAACAATCAGCAAGCAACAAAGCTATTCAAAAAGGCCTCTCTGTCTCTGAGCAGCAGTACCCACAGTGGCTGAAAATGTGAACCCTAGACATGGGGCAACTGCCACAAGACTCCTCAGCATAGTCATCGCCATCATCAAAACACAGACAGGCGTAACACAGTTTCTCTGGCTATTTATACACCCATACATCTAAAAGTTTCCCAATCTCATTGCCTTTATGTTAGAAAGAACAAGTGACCTTCATGCTAAACATACCACAGTGTAAACAAGGATTGAGTGGCACAATTAATATTTGTGGCACAATGCAATGCCCAAGAGGAGTGGATATTTTTCCCTAGAGATGCATAGCAGTACCTCTTGGAGCAACAGTAAGAATGATAATGATGCAGACAGTATGATTAATTCATTTATTTTCTTGATGGGAGAATCAATTTTTACTTAAATATTTCAAGGGAAGTACTTTCAATCAAATTAACAACAATAGTGTCCCAATGGGATTTGAATCCATTACATCCTGGTACTATGCCCAGGCCACTCCACACACTGCTGCTGAAATGTACTCTAGGGTTGTGTGCATATTAGAAACTGTAAAACAATAGCGATAGGTATACTCTGCTTAAAGCCAACTTGAATAATTTTCAGGCATGTGCAGGCTAATCCCCTGCACTGAGGAAAACTGGAACTAAGCATAAATTAGCTGGATTGCTGTATCGAATGCATCACTGTCTACAGTGTTTACAAAACCATGAAAGTGTTATCAAAGTGGCATAGGACAGCTGCAGGCATTCTCACATTAAAACCCTGAGAGAACCTATCAGTGGGGCACAAGGTACTCCTGTGAAAAAAAAAACATGAATGAAAATGATAAGAAAATTAATGGTAAATTCAAGGCTGAATGTTACCTAAATAATTGGTTACCAAGATTCAAGTCTGATGCTGCAATGACAAATTTCTTCAAAAATGCCAAAAGAAGAGTACGTTTTCTCTGTGCTTTGGTTCTTACACACCATTTAGTCATAAAATGAAGAACTGTGTTCAAAAGCATTGTAACATTATTGCATCAGATTAAGTTAAAAATTAAAAACCTAGGTTGAACAACCACCACTGTTTTCACTGAAGAGTGGCCTCAAAGTGAGAGACAGTGACTTCTAGAGCAGACCTTCCAACCCAAGACAGGTTCTTGTTGATATTATTAGTGCAGTAATACAGCTTAAAAGCCTAGGATAACAAACAGTCTTACCACCTATGAAGGGGAAGACAAGTCGAATTGTCTGTTTTACGCACAATGCAGCAGAACTATGCATTGTCATTGTTGTAATTGCTCTTTTGGCCTTTTGGAGATAAGTGTGATGATTTTTGGCTACTTTGTTACCAATTATGCTACCAAACTTGAATTAACCTTTGATGCATTGTTTTACTAGATTTCCTATTTTTGTCAGCCTATTTGATGTCTTTCATATCTTCCATCCAAAACTATTGAAATAATATCTCCAGTATTTACAGCCTAACTACACACATTTAATATGATTATGTGGTAAAATATCTGTAGGCTAAACTGTCACACCTTCCTCTATTCTAAGTTCACATGGTCAGTCTGTGGTGGTAAATGTGTAAGCTTTCTAGTGAACGTGATCTTTAGCTTCTCAGCAGCCTGCTCAGCCACACTGATCCCTCCTGGGTGGAAATACACAGTATTCCATGTGCTGGACAAGACAGCACTGTCCATACGTCCTTATATGGCTAAGTAAACATGTAAACAATCAGTATCAAGCATTCTACTAATAAGAAAATAACAGTAAAAAAGGATTAGGCAGCTACTTTGTCCCATCTTAAATTCCTACTCTACATTCCTTTCAGTGACCAGCTGTCTGGTGCTTTGGCAGAGCAATACAATAAAGACTAAACCACTAAAGGAATACAGTTTTCCTCGCTCACAATGAAGCCATTACCTGCGACTATTTTTTTTTTTTAACCCATCCTCCAATTCAAATACCTATTTTAGATTGATGGCTTGAGTAACAACTGTCTTGTTCCACCATTTGCTGCAAAAAAGCATCTCAGATAATAGAAACATTTGCATTCCAGGCTTTTGGCAGAGCAATTCACTATTTTATTGTTTCTGTCAGTTTCAATTGCTGAAAATTCACTGAAGCAGTTATGTTTAAGCACCTAGGATAACAGAAACATTTACATTTTACACGTCCAATTTAATAATTTAGAATTTGTTTAGTTCTTTGAAAGATTCACTGAAAGATTTGCATTTAAACCTTGTCCAATGCTACAAATGTATCAAAAGGGAATGCAACCCATGATCTAACAGCTACAAGATCACAGTTCTATCCATTATACTACACAGCAGCCAAGACATTAAAACAATTGAAATATTAGGAAAAGACACTGTTTTACAGACTAATTAGACTACTGGGACTAGCACTGCAAATGTGCTACAAGCAGAGACGTACATTAAATGTTTGCATCACCACCAAACAGGTGCCAGGAATGTGGAGGAGGGAGATGCATGTGGAAAGACACACAGGCTACTGTATTTACCCCACACACTATTATTAATGAATACACATAAATGCATTCACCTGATTTACACGAGTAGACCAAATAGTTTCAATCCTGGCTAACAAGTCTAGTGAGTATATACAGAACACCAAAGACAATGCACTAATACAAATGAACTACGCTAAACCAAAGAACCAAAGACACAAACCGTGAATAGATTACATTCACAGCAAGCCTTAAAAAGAATAACCTAAAACAATACAATAAACCTGAACTTGTTCATGTACTATGCATTTTGTCAACTGATTTATTCTTTCAATAAACCATAACTTTTTCAACACATTTATATGATATGTCTGTTTGATATGGGTGTTTTCCAATAAATAAAATAAATAAAATAAAATAAAATAAAATAAAGCATGAGGTTCTTGAAGTAATGTTAGAGATTACCCTGCTTTAATTGGCGAACCAGCCTACTGGATACACAAATTATGTCAGTCAAACCACTGGCATTCAGAAATGATAGCTAGCACATAACTAAACTACAATCTAAGTAAATACAACAATTAATTTAACCATGGTCCATTTCATTGCTCTGTTGGGACCACGCTACCGACCAAATATATGTGCAAATTCACGGCTGTCGAAATATGTTCAGCTCTTCGCCAGTAATACTGGCATTTTCTGAAGTATTTTTCTCGTCATGTTATATTACAACGCCTGCGCAAACTGTCTGAGTCACGCGAAAGCCGACTCACTCTCAGCACATCCCTCCACCTTGGGAAAAACAATAAACATTTTTCAGATGGATTTTGGTAGCGGGCGTTTTGTTATATTTGTACTTTGAAAAGTCTGGACGGCCACTTGCTACTTAAATGAAAAAGCAACACGGTTTAATCAGAATCGCCTTCGTTGATTTCCCTTCTCTGTGGAAGAAGATATTCTGGAGCGCTTTGGGATTATTTTTCTTATTCAGTGGCGGAGGAGTATTGCAGAGGGAGGGGTGGTAAGGTGTTCAACATGGCGGCGCCCTACGGAGTGGGGCAATTCTAATTGGTAAACAGGTCTATTTAATGAATACATTTCAAACGAGACTAACTGTTTTTGTCTTATTTTGCAGCATGCTTTCATATTCCGTTTATAAGTTTTAACGTGTCACGCTTTGTCATTGTTGTAAAAACAGTACTTTGTTTAGTTCAGAACCTTGCTGACTGTTGAACGCTAGCTAGGTAGCTTGCTACACAGCTTGCTAGCAAGCGTAGCCAGATAGCCAACTTAAATTTCCAACCAAGTCTGCCTTTGTTTTACGCTATTAATTTTTTCTGTTGTAGCTAGCAGACTAATTGTACTTAAGTGTAACGTAAGAATCATTTCTACTTATTGAAGCGGGTACAATGAGCCATTCTGATCAGCTGCTTTGATAGCTAGCTATTTTGCTAGCAGTGCATTAAATTGAGGAATACAAAGCTTATCCTATGGGTGTAATAAAGTCTGATCGGATGCGCAAAACTTTCCAACCAGCCAAATGAGTTGGCGTGTTAGCTGTAACATTCTGCAACATCAATATCCAAACGCACAAAAAATACAGTACGACTTGCTATGAGCAGCTGCTTTTCTAGTTTGGCAGCGAGATTGAAATCGTGATCAGAATTATTCGCCTGCATAATGTCCATTGAGATGATAATAATCTAACTAGTTTGCTGTGTGTGGACAGACTAATGTCAGTGAGTTCGCTGCAAGTACGCGCGGTGTATGTACAAAGTGACCTATCGAGAAAAGATAGATAATGCAGAATGACCGACTTTCTTATTAATGTCAAGAGCATGAGCACTGTATCTTGTTAAGTAGAATGATCGGATATATACAACAATAAAACGGGACTGGACAATTATATTTGCACTAAAACAGGAGAACTGGATAGAATGAACATGACCCAGCACACGCTGCTGTTGGCCTTAAGATTTTGAAAGGTAAAGGGTACTAGCTGTCAAGATTGCTGACATGTCCTATCAAGTCATTATCAAATTAATGCCAGCAATTTTAAAGAACGTTAAAAGGCAATTAGACTACTACTACATGTGGTAGGATGCATTTTATTTTCATGAACAATTCTGGTTTATGCGTAAGCGGCGTGCTGGGATGAGGCAGCTAAATTTCTCATGTATGAGCTAAAATTTCTGCTTAACACTGGGTAGCTAGCTAAGTGTTTGGCAGCTTACGTATCACACACACCCTGCGATTGAAACTAGGACGGTTGTTATTAAGTTAAATTATTTTAAGATTGATAGTGGCCTTCTGTTGCAAATGTTGTTTCTACGTCATTACCGTTGTTTGTTATCCAGCTTATGTTAGGCCAATAATTCGTTTGAGTTTGGAAGAATGAATGTTCCATTCACTTCAAATTATAGCATGTCTATTATTTCTGTTCGTATATGAATGATTACAATTATCTTTTAATGAATCTAAAATTAGACATAGTGGACAGTGGCTCCTAGTGTCAAATTAAATGTGCACGTGGGTGGCTAGTTCTTCATATCTGCTGCAGATAAGTTTTTTAGTTCAGGAAACCTTTTTTAATAGAGGCAGTAATTTCAACCGGACATAGACCCAGATTTAGGTATTCTCTGGTTTGCACTTCAATTCAGTAGTCTGTCTGCTACTGTGGAACCTAATCCATAGTGAAATTTCACATGACAGTGAAATATTTATGGAGGACAAAGTACACTTATGTATGGTGCATGCATTCTTTGTTTGGCTTTTTTCGTGTGAGTAAGCTTAGTTATAACAAATTCATGTGTCTCATAAAGTATTACGAATTTAACATTGCTCCAATTAAATATTTACTGACACTATAAAGGATTGTTGGAAAGCACTGGACCCTTTGTAGCCCTCGGGCTGACAGGCATAGATGCTAACAGTGTTATCTGTTGCTGAGCAGAGGTGTGTGGGCAAACATGTGACCTCCACATTATTTTCTATCCTTGAAACAGTATTACATGATATTAGCATTCCTTGTGTTCATTTAAATGCACTGTCTGCCCTTCTCATAGAGGGTTATGCACAGCATCAGAGGATCAGTTTGGTTTTGGGAGTATTGTGCCTTGTAGGGATAAGAATTGCTGGAGAGGCCAGCAGGAGTTGCGGTATTACATCTCAAAGGCGTTTGTACAGTTAGCTAGCAGGACTCCCAAAGTCCAAGCATTGAAATGTAAAACTGTCACACACACATACACGCGCACGCACGTACACACACACACACACACACACTCACACTGCAGTAGCATGAAGGGGGGGGGGGGGGGGGGTTTCATCTGCCAGATTGAAGGACAGTTGCGATTGGCTCAGAGGGGATTTCTTGGAAATTGTGCTGTTAGTGTGTGTAATTCCCCAGCTGAGACTGTCCGTCAATCCCTCCCCCTGCCGGACCCCGGCTGCATGCCCGGGTCCTTCTCTGAAAAGGAAAATGTTCTGAGATCGTTATTTCGGGTCGTTCGATGGGGGAGAATGACTTTGTTCCTGTTTTCACATGCTTTGGATATTGCAACACTGCAATGTCCTGCCCCGAGGACAAACGTCCCACAGGCTACGGTTTGTCCTGCAGGCTGAGGAAGGCGGTCCTAACTGGCACGAACGCTGGGTCACTGTGCGGTTTTCCCCCGCCCGGCGACGGCAACCGGTAAACGCAGTGCCGGCCGAGCGGCGGTCGTGTGTCACCCTCATCTGACCGTTTGCTGTTCATCGGGTGACTGATCCCTGGTCAGGAAGTGAGCTCACTGGCCCTCAGGATAACGTGACATCATTGTTTCAGCGTTGCACAATGGCGAAATTGACTTTGGGTGACGGCGCAGATCAGATGCTACTTTGTCATCAAAATAAAGACCAAAGCTCTGAATGCTAACAATAACTTGTGACTGGATAGCGCACCGCTTGAGTAAAGTTAATTAAAATTCATAAATGGGTCAGACTCAAAGCAAACAGTGAGCAAAGTAAATGCCGTGCAAATGGCTGTGGGAAAAGGGCTTGTGCGAATTAAATAAATCATGTTTGTTTGCTTTGCTCACGCCCTGTATTATAAATACATTTAATGATTTTGACAGTTGACGCGGCTCGATCTGTGCACCTTTCGATAGCTGTGATGAAAGTTCCGCTCCCGGTGGAGATCAGTTTGAACCGTGCCGGGTCGTCCCACGTGCAGAACCTGACCCCTCCTGGTTTATTTCACTCGGTTTGCTAATTTACCTCAGGTAAAGCCTGCAAAGGCTTGAACGGCTTTGTTTTTCTATCCACAGCATCACAGGGAATCTTACCTAGACTGCAGCAGTTAAAGAGTAGTAAGTGTTGTGTTTCCCCTGGAAACTGCCCACCTATATGCAGTGGTAATGGTGGCGCTAACTCGTAGCCCTGTGGGGAGTTCTTGTTAGTTAGCGTAGCTTTTCTGGTGCAAAGGGACTCTGAAAATACAAAGCTTACTTCGGCATCTGTAAATGAGACCTGACACAACAGACTGAGGAAGTAGAGCTGTGTGAGCGCTGCATATTCAGGAAACTGCCGGCCAGCCACCTGACACCCGCCGCTCTAGCCACAAGGCGCGTGCGGATGACATCACCCTTCACACCTGCCCCTTGTCCGGGGCCAGTTGGGGTAACCCAGGTCTCCCCGTTTTTTTTTTTTTACCCCTGTCCCAGCAGTGGAGCCCGGGCCCGGGACCCCCGCCCTGGACAGGACCCCTTCAGAGCGATAGGCGCGAGCCCCGCCCTGGATTCGGTCTCCTGGATTCGGTCTCCGTCCCCTCCGCACCATGGCCAAGGAGCAGCCCAACGTGGGCGACCTGCTCCCCCTCCTGGAGTCCTCCGACCTGCAGCAACTGGAAGAGATCAAGGGCCTCATCAACGAGCACCTCAACACAGGTGAGGGCCTTATACAGGTTCCTGGGCTGGTGCAGCTGTCTTCAGAGCCTCGTCTTGGGGCGCTCGGACTGATTCCAGTTCAGGCAGATTACTTTACTTACACCGAGCCCATTGTTGGTGGAACTGTGCAAATAGCCTTGATTTAGTAACTTAGACTGACCCCCAATACAGATGAGTCTTTTTAAAGCCTTACTTGAGCACATTTACACAGTACAGGCAGAGCTATCTGCACAGCCAGAGCAGTCTGCACAGCCCTGTCTATGGGACAGTAACAGAAGTCTCTTGAAGTTAGAGTCATGGTTGGAGAGGTTGTCATCTCTCTCCTATAATGTGTGAACAGGAAGTGGTGTGTGATGCTGGCTGATTGGTTTTTGCCCTGTTTGTGACCAGCAGCTTGTGCTTTTGATGAACAAAATTTTTTGTGTCCCCTCTTCTGCTGTGTGTGTGTGCGCGTGTGTGTGTGTGTGTGCGCATACGTGTATGTGTGCGTACGTGTGTGTGTGTGTGTGTGTGCGCGTGCATGCATTCAGAGCGAGGGTCAGTGCTGCTGAACAGCTTGGTGGACTATTACCTGGAGACCAGCTCCTCCCAGGCTGTGCAGATCCTGGTCTCTGTGAGGGAGCCTCATGACAAGGTGAGCCTCAAACAGTGCTGTGCTGCTCAGAGGCATCTGTCTACACTCATTACTGCACTCACATGACAATAAAATCAGCTAAGCTGCTGGAGCCCTCTTGTGTTTGCTTTCATTTGTATTTTACTTAAGCGTATTTTTTCTTCCGACACCTTGGAAGAAAAATTGCATTGTAAACGTGAGGACCCACGCAAAATGTTAATGGGGTGCAAATAATAGGAGAGCAGGGATTCAGAGCGATGGAGATCGCATTTGCTTTTCCTCCATTAATTGATTCTGAAAAGCCTGACCAAGGCAGACGGTGCCAAACTCTGATTGTGTTCCGCCATGTAAATTAATGAGCATTCTGAAAAACGCTGATAAAATGATCTCAGGGGCCGTAGGTCCACTTGAGATGTTGTTCGGTCGTGCATCGTAAACTTCAGTCCAGTCCCTTACGAAGTGGTTAGCTAGAAGTCGATGCGTTCCAGAACGATAAGCCAATCAAAATGGTTCGTGCGTTGTTATATATTAGGTGGTTAGTTCGTTTAATCGGGCTCGTAAAATGAAGTTTTAACGATGTAAAACAGCAAGGTCATGGAATTTGCTATTCCAGACCAACACACCCATAGCAAAACAAAACACGACAACAAACAGCAGTAAAATGATCTATTCGGGTATTACAAGTTTTATGCTATCCTATTGTTTGTTGCCAGTGCTAAATAAAATGTGTTTCGGTACTTAATGGCAATGAGAGGGGAGGGCAGTCCTTAATTCCGTTAGGTGATTCGTCAGCTCGTCAGCTGGTCCAAGGTCCGTGGCATGTGCACAGGGACCCTTCAGGAACTTATTCTTTACAGTCGGGGTCGCGACGGGTTCCAGTCAGGACGACTTTGGACGTGCGCTGGTCTTCCATTTGGGTCCGGCCACAAGGGAGATATTGGAGATATCCAAGTCTGGAGATACTTGTTCCTCAAAACAGCTGTTGATGGGAAATGAACCAGCTCGGTTTATTTTGCGGACAGTAGCAGCCAAACTCTTGTCTCGGTGACCAGAGGAGATGCTTGTTGGGGCGCGCAGCAAATTCCATAAATTTCCTTAGTGTGACTGGTCGGGTAGACTAGTGTCTTTACCCTCAGAGAAACGTTGTTAAGTTTTTGGTGAGTTTTTATGCTCACGAAGTCACTGATTCAACAGAACCCCATGTTTTCTTTCCTGGAACCTGGTTGGTGGATTATTTTTGGCACACAAATATTTGATTGGCTCATGGTATTGGAGCTGTCAATCAAACACTGACAGATAAACCGTTGATTACTGCTTTAATGTCTAAGCATGTTAAATCAGGCTCCCCATTTCCTCCTAAAAGGGGTGTTCCTGCCCCAAGCTGGTGGTTGATTGGTCAAGCAGTTTATTGCAGGGTCACAAGAGGAAGGGGGGCAGGCATTTAATTATGCCTCGGTTGACCAGAAAAAGTTAATGGTGAACATGAATTCAGTGCAGGGTCAGTCCTGTGGGCAGGAAGCCAGAGGCAGCAAATGTTCCGGTGTATGGTTACATCGTTACATAATATTTTCAAGGTAAAAATTCTGCATAGTATACCCTTAAGGAAAAGCTGCTTCTAAAAATGGCTGCTTGGACCCTCATTGAATGTTATTTTTCTTCTTCCTCCGCTTTCAGCACGGTAACTGTTGTGGCCAAAGTAATTTATTTTTATTTTGTACTTCCTAACTGTACAGCTGTATGAGCATTCCAGTCCAGAGCATTTTGCTGCCCAGTTCAGTAACACACAAATATTTCAAGCAACACCATGCAGAATGAGTCATGGTCAGCCCACGTGTTTGTGTGGGATAGGGAAGTAGTATTTCAGTCCCAGTAACAGCTCTGTGTGTTTGTGTGTGTGTGTGTGTGTGTACACGTGTCTGTGTGTGTGTGTGTGTGTGTACACGTGTCTGTGTGTTTGTGTGTGTGTGTGTGCGTGGGCACGTGTCTGTGTGTGTGTGTGTGCTTGTCTGTGTGTATGTGTGTGTGTGTATGTGTATGTGTGTGTGTGCATGTGCGTGCTCGTGCGTGTGTGTTCCAGCACCTCCTGGATAAGATGAACGAGGCCCTGAGCAAGCAGCCCTGTCGGCTGCCCACCCTCACCCTGCTGGGCCACGTCGTTCGCAAGCAGCCGTCCTGGATCCACAAGATCGCCCGCCTTCCTCTGCTCAACACCCTTCTCAAATGCCTGAAGGTATGCTGGGTATTGGGCTGGGGTCAAACGTCACTGGCAGGCATAGTTTGTCACAGTGGCAGTTCCTCTATGCAGGCCGTTCTTTTTCCTCCGTGGAGCAGAGCGGGCTTCCTCTTCTCCACCCAATCACCAGGGAGGATTTATCTGCTCATTTTCACGTTTAAAAAAATCTTTTATTTTATTGAAAATGAGCTGTATTTGTATCTCTAACCAGTATCTCTTGAGAAATTAAACTCACACAGGAAAGAAATTCAGTTGTCAGAATGGTATGGTACCAGAGCCGTTGGTAAAAATACAGAATTCATCCTGTACATGTGATTTCCTAACTAAATGTAATCGTTCTTGTCTGTACTGTACTGTGCACCTCTCATATAATATATTGTACTGATGTAATGTGTTTATTTCATCTTCTTTAAATGTTTCTGTGTTTGCATGGACCCCAGGAAGAGTAGCTGTTGCTCATGGTACAGCTAATGGGGATGTAAATTGACTAAGTGAACTAAAGCAGCTTTTTGGGGCGGGTGTGGCAGGCGGACACTGACGTGGTGGTGCTGATAACTGGAGTCCTGGTGCTCATCACCCTGCTGCCCATGATCCCTCAGCCCGGCAAGCAGCACCTGTACGAGTTCTTCGACGTCTTCGGCCGCCTGGCGGGCTGGAACGTCAAACATCCAGGTGCGTGGGCCGCGCCCGGGGGCCAGCGTAGGGCTGGGCGATGTTCGGCGACAATAGTTATCAAATGCAATAATGCTCACTGCCACCAGGCGGTGTATTGCCATTCTTTTCAGTCTTCTTCTCTTTAATTTTACCTGATGTGGTGTTATTAATTACGGTGTAAACGTCAAAAAATGATGAAATGCTTACAGGAAAAAAAAATAGACCACTGTTATTCGTTGTGTGTCGATAAGACAGCCAATCAGCGGCACGGTTGCACAGCTTTGTGAGCAGGTGATGTGTTTTTGTCGATCATAGTAGCTGCAAGGCCTTGCTGCTGATGAGCACGTGATGACGAAGACCGTTTTTGCATTTGATAATTATTGCTGCAGAATATCGAGTAGTCCTAGTGAGTGAGAGCGACAGAGAGAGGGAGATACAGAGAGAGAGACAGAGACAGGGAGAGAGAGAGTGAGAGAGACAGAGAAAGAGACAGGGAGAGAGAGAGAGCGACAGAGACAGAGGGAGAGACAGAGAGAGGGAGATACAGAGAGAGAGACAGAGACAGAGAGAAGGAGAGAGACAGAGAAAGGGACAGGGGGAGAGAGTGACAGAGACAGAGGGAGAGAGACAGAGAGAGACAGAGAGAGAGCAACAGAGACAGAGGGAGAGAGACAGAGAGAGAGCGAGAGAGGCGGTTTGATCTTCCTTGTCCGTCTCTGCGGCTCAGGTCATGTGACAGATGTGTACCTGATCCACCTGCACGCCACCGTGTACTCGCTCTTCCACCGGCTCTACGGAATGTACCCCTGCAACTTCGTCTCCTACCTGCGCTCCCACTACAGCATGAAGGAGAACTGCGACACCTTCGAGGAGGTGGTGAAGGTGAGCCGCGGGCAGTCCGCGCGCGTCCCCCCCCCCCCCCCCGCGGGCGCCGTGCTAACCGTGCTAACGTGCTAACGTTCTCTGCGTCATTTCGCAGCCGATGCTGGAACACGTCAGGATACATCCCGAATTAGTGACTGGAACCAAGGACCACGAGTTGGACCCCACCAGGTGAGAGCAGTCTGACCCCTACGCGTGGTGATGAGCTCGAGGGGGTCCGGAGTTAGATATAGGGCTGGGCCTCATACTGCAACCGTTATTATCAAATGGAATAAAGATCATCTGTATTGCCTTTCTTTTCATTTTTTTTCTCTTTAATTATAGCTGATGCAGTTGGAATCGTTCACTCTTCAGATGCCGCGTGAAATGTTTTTGGGGTAGAAATATCACCAGTGTTATCTGTTGGCTGTTGATGAGTTAGCCAATCAGCGACGAGGTCATAGAGCTTCCATGTGATCATGTGATGTGTTTTTGTCAATCACATGGAAGCTACAAGGCCTGCTGCCCTAGTTAGATACTTTTATTTAGTCACCTCTGAATCCCCCCCCAGGTGGAAGAGGTTTGAGGTCCACGACATCGTCATCGAATGTGCCAAAGTGTCTCTGGACCCCAAGGAGGCGTCGTATGAGGAGGGATACTCCACCATGCCAGAACACTTCTCCGCCCACCTGCAGCTCCGCCCGCTCGACTGCACCACCAGCCCCTACACCGACCTGCACAGCAGCTACGGTCCGCACCTGCGCGGGCGCGCACACACACACACACACACACACACGCACACGTGCGCGCACACACTCATACTTACACATGCACGCACACAGGCGCATTCTCGTGCACACATGCGCACACACACGCACACACAAACATGTACTCATGCGCATGCGTGCACACACACATACAGACACACGCACATACACACTCATATACATACACATGCACTCACACACTCACACACACACGCACACACATACGCACAGCTTGCGACGCGTTTATGACGTGTTAGTAATGTCTGATTTTTTTCCCTCCAATCCAGGAAGCTCCTCCTCTACCCAGTATTCCACCCCCCGCCAGCCCCTGTCCCTGCCCATGCCCCCGCTATCAGGGACACAGCCCCCCCAGCGTAGCCCCCAGACCTCCCGACAGCAGGTGAGCCCCCAGTCCCCACGCCACCCCACCCCCGCAGGCAGCTACAAGCACAGTGCCACCCTGTTCCAACTGGACATTTGTGGGATACATTAATAATGTTGAATGTGTCATGCATTAAATATGGTTCAACATTTTAAAAAACGTGTTGAGCTTTCAGATAAAAACTTTCAGGAAGTCATTTAAAAAAAATGGAGAATGGAGTTCAAGCGAACTAAGAGAATGGACTGAAAATGAGCTGCTCTTTTCCTTCTCTGTCTGTCTGTCTGTCTGTCTGTTTGCCTGTGCGTCTGTCCATCCATCCGTCCTCATGTTGCTTATTTCTCGCCTGGCTCTGAATCGTGCCTCCAGAGCCTGAACTGTGAGTCCAGCTGTGAGGTGAAGGACCCCATCTGGAGCCCCTCCTCCCACTGTGGCATGACCACGCCCCCGACTCGCCTCTCGCCAACCGCCGACCAGTCCCAGAACGCCCCTCACCCGCTGGGCCGAGCCCACAGCATATCGGGTAAGCCGGTCACGGAGCCTGGCCACGCCCACCTGCTCATCCGGGCTGTGTTTACGTGTGTTCATGCTGCGCAGTCTGTTAGCAGCCCAGAGCCACAGCCCACGCACAGTAACATGTCCAGTGTTGATTAATCTCTTAACAGTGTTGATTCAACTCTTAGCAGATGACATTTGGTCCCATTCTGGAACGTTAACACTGTTAAGAGTTGAATTAACACTGGACATTTTACTATGCAGTGCTTGTGTTTAGGGGCGGGGCACGTGCTGACGTGCTCCTCCTGGATTGCGCTTACGGCAGGGCTGTCACTGGAGAACAACCGTCCCGTAGGTTTTCACTCCGGCCCTAACAAAGCGCACCTTGTTCAACCGCTGGAGATCTTGTTTGGCTGCTGATTAGTGGAATCAGGTGTGCCAAATTAGGGTTGGGAGTGAAAGCTTACAGGACGGTAGAGTTGGGTATCCCTGACTCAGGGTCTCTGTACGGTTTCTCAGTCGCGGCTGAGTTTGGGTTGTCTTCTGCTCTCCTTTTCGCCTCAGGTGGGAAACGGACCCCCTCCTCCGCCATCCCCGCCGCCTCCTCTCCTCCCCCGTCCCTCCCCGATTACGCTTCCCTCCCCGCCAGCGTTGGCGTTGGCCCCCCGCGCAAGGTAAGCCGCCGGGGCTCCCGTTCGCAGGCGCGACCCCGCCCCGTGCTCGTCTCCGCGGGTGCAGGCGCGTGTCCGTGTTGAGCGAAGCACAGTTTAATGGGCTCTGCTTTAGGAGGTTTCTCAGATGTTTAACCTTCTTCAGGCATAAGGTGATAAATACACGATTAGAATGTTCTGTGCTGAACATTCCAATGCTGATGTCACAATCGCTACTGGTAATTGAAAGCAGCGTTCTAGAACGCTGACTTTTGAAGAAACATTCCATAAAAACCTGCTCTGTGAAGCTAAACATGGTGTTGTTTGGCTCGTCTTGTTAATGTGCTGTGTAGTGCGTGGATATGGCCCCGCGGTTCAGTGTCGAATCAAATGTTACATTGCCTGGGTTCACCTGCAGGAGGATCGACCCACGGAATCATCAAAGCCCCTTCTCCTGAGGCAGGAGCCAATCAGTGAGCAGGAGAAGGACAGTAGTGAGATGACCAATGGCAGAGGTCAGGAGTTTTCAGGGCATTGGGTAGTGGGGGGATGTTTATGTTCCCTTTAATTCTGTCCTATCAGGCTTTCCCAAAGCTTGGCTGAACCCTGTGTTCTGTTGCTGTCATTAGATGGCGCTGTTGAAAATGTGAAGAACATGACGCTCACAGAGCTGTCCGCCTTCATGAAGGAGCAGGAGCTGGACCTGCAGCAGCGTCCAGAGAAGGAGGGAGAGGAGGGTGAGGAAGAGGGGGTGTCAGGAGCCGTGGAAGAGTGACAGCGACAGCGACAGCGTCATTGGCTTGGGGATAGTGCTGGGTAGTTAGAGGAGAATGAGGTTTCATGAACCTGCATGATGGGTGGAGCTACAAGCTGTCTATCATTTACTTGTTAAAACCAAACAAAAGGTTTTGATCTCAATAGTTATTGGTTCAATATTCAATTACTGATTGAGTATTACTGCTACACCCATTTTGGTGTCGGTGCCTAATTCTCCAATCACTAGTGGAGGGCTTTAGTTCCTCATTGTTCCTAATTCCTTTCGTCACTCCCTCTCTGTCTCCCTTCCATGCTTTCCGGCTTTCTCTCTCCCTCTGTTTCCCTCGCTCCTCGTGTGGCTCTCCAGACGCCATCACGGAGGAGCTCCTGCAGATAACGGAGGAGAAGCGCGAGGCGTCGGGCCTGCGGGGGTTCGACTCGCCCTTCTACCGCACCACCGAGACGCTGACGGGGGCGCAGGAGAAGCTGCTGGCCACGTCCACGCCCGGCCTGACCGGCGAGCCGCAGAACGCCACCTCCACGCCGGACAAGGCCGAGGCCCCGCCCTGGGCCGGCGGCGGGGGCGTGGCCGGGGGCGGGGCCAGCCTGGACCTCTCCTTCCAGCCCGTCTTCACGCCCATCGACCACCCCCTGAGGTGCCGCTTCCCCCGCTGCCCCTCGGCGCCCGAGGAGGAGGCGGCCGGCCTGTTCACGCCCAGCCCCTGCGGAGGCCCCGCCCCTGGCCCCGCCTACGAGCCCCTGTTCGACCTGGCGCTGCCCAAGGTCGCGCCCCTGTTCGTGGGGAGGAGGACCACGGAGGCGGCGCGGAGGGCCCGCGGGAGGAAGGGTGGGGAGGAGGAGGAGGCCGGGGACGGGATGGCCGCCTCCTCCCCGCTGGAGGTGCTCGACCGGCTTATTCAGCAGGGAAACGACGTCCACGACAAGGTGCTGAAGAGGTGAGTGCCCCACAGCCGTCCACAGGGGGGCGCTCTGGCACGCGCTTCCAGGGGTCTCGCTGGACGCAGTATACGAGCGCTGTGTTTGTGCTCGTGTGCACGCGTACGTTCGTCCATGCGTGTTTGTGTGTGTGTGTGTGTCTTTTCAGGCACGTGTCCCTGCTTTTGTGGCTGTGTTCGTACATTTGTGTGTAGATACTCTTGTTCTTGCGTGTTCGTGCCTGTGTCGGTGTATTGGAGGATTGCTATTATTTATGTGTGTGCGTGTGTGTGTGTGTGCACTTTAATTCTGAAGTACCACAGGGCTTTGACTGTTAATTCACTGGAGCAGTTGTAATTGCCTCATTAAAGTGTCATTTTTGTGTTTTTAGTCGTTAATCCCAGAAGAACGCCCCCGCTTCATTGTGACTGTGTCGGACGTTTCGACTTGCTTGCACGCCAGGCGCTAAAACCACCCTGTGGCGCATGACCTTTAGAGATATAACTGAATAAGATGTGGCCTGCACGCATGTAGGTGTGCGCCTGATCTGTTTGGAGCGGTCCATCTGCTTCCTGGCACGGGGGGAGTTCTGTGTTGGCTCGGTGTCTCAGTGTTTACCAGTGTGCTTACCAGACTCCCTGCTAAACCCCCCCCCTCCCCCATCTCTTTGTTTGCTCTGTTTCAGACTGCCTTTGCCAAGCAAATCAGCTGACTGGACGCACTTTGGAGGTAAACAACAGAGTATTAAAGCAAAAGGTATTGCAAAACCGGGGAAAGAGAAGATGAAAAAACTGTTTATAATTTCACACACATTTATATACACATATACACATACACACATACATTTATTCACATATATACACATACACATTTGTCATTTATTGGGTAAACAGAATATGTGGTTGACAGGTTGTTTAATTCATAGATGTTAAGATGTGGGCATATACAGTAGATGTAAGTATTGAGCAGCGCAAATCATTGAATAACTGTCATACTGTATAGCTTCTTTTCGATGTTTGTCTAACCATATGTAGATATGTAATGAGAATCTCTCTTCCTCTGACTATACTGTTTTTTTTTTTTGGTTTAATTTTGTGAAAGAATAGAAAATGAAGTCTGGTGGAGTGATCAGTTTAACGGTGTTCATGAGGGGTTTTCCTGTTTTAGTAACTGCGGACCGTCCGTTGTCTGTTCGCCGAGTAGCCGCTGTTCCCCCGCCTCTTCCCCCCCCCCCCCCCCCCCCCCCCCACCATGCGTTTGCTTACCCGTCTGCCCTCTTCCTGTGCTGCTTGGTCAGGCTCCGCCCCCCTGGACGAGCTGCACACGCTGCGCAGTCAGCTGCTCCTGCTGCACAACCAGCTGCTGTACGAGCGCTACAAGAGGGAGCAGCACGCCGTCCGCAACCGCCGCCTGCTGAGGCGCATCATCAACGCCACGGCGCTGGAGGAGCAGAACCACGCCATGGTAACCCCCGCTCTGCACTTTGCTGGGGGGGGGGGGGATTTATAATGCAAATCCCGTCGGTTTCTTGCACCCGTGAGTTGCGTGGGGGCTTTGAAGTTTAACTTGAACTTTGAACTCCCTTTTTCGTTTCGCTTGCATTCTGTCCATATCTTATTTTTCTTCTTTCCCCTGCTTTTCTCTTTTGTCTTTCTCCCTCTCTCTCCACCTCCTCTTTGTCCGCCCCCACTCTCTCTCTTCTCCACCACCTCTCTCTGCCCTTACCCATCTCTCTCCACCTCCTGTCTGTCCACCCCCACTCCCTCTCTCTTCACCTCTTCTCTCTCTCTACCACCACCCCCCTCTCTCCACCTCCTCTTTGTCCACCCCCACTCTCTCTCTTCTCCACCACCTCTCTCTGCCCTTACCCATCTCTCTCCACCTCCTGTCTGTCCACCCCCACTCCCTCTCTCTCCACCTCTTCTCTCCCTCTGCCTCCTCTCTCCCTACCCTGACCCCTCTCTCTCCACCTCCTCTCTGTCTACCCCCACCCCCACCCCCCTTTCTCCCGCGTGCCTCCCTGCTCCCCCCTGCAGAAGGACCAGCTGAAGCTGCAGGACCTGGAGGCCCAGTGCCTCCAGGCGAGCCTGCAGGCGGAGCAGCGGAGGTACCGGCAGCTGTGGGACGACCGGGAGACGATGGTGACCCGCCTCCACAGCCAGATCCGCCAGCTCCAGCAGGGCCGCGACGAGTACTACACAAAGACCCAGGAGCTGCAGGTAGGCCTGACCGCTCAGACGCACCCCACCCCAGTGCCAGAGAATCCCCCCGAACGCTGGTCATTTTGCCTTGATGACCAGGTTTCCATAGTTTATAGCACAAAGAGGGTAATCCATTCCTAAGTATACATAGAAGGCGTACTATGCAGGATTTCTTTCCTTGCTTCACTTCTGTGTTTACAATCAAAAACGTCTCCTCAATTCTCATCTACACTCCCAGAATGACGAAGCTCACACACCAGCAAAACAACTAGAGCTAGATATTTTTCTGTGGCTAGCTCTGTCCGTAGCTTTATGACATACAACTGTTGGAATCAGGTCTCTTTCAAGAATGTCTCTTTCAAAAATACCGTAATAGCTGCATTCATACCAGTCAAGCAGTGCTAGTATACCGAGATATCCAATGGCAAAAACTCCCACTGCCCTGTCATATGCAGCCCTGTCAAGTTACAGGGTAGCTAGCTTTAGCTTAGTGGTGATGGAACTGACCTACACTACACTAGTTTCAATCTGCTGTAGCCTGCCTGAAAGCACAGCAAAAGTCTGTAATATAAGCACACATAAACACATCAATTCACTGTTCATTTTATTGTTTATTTAGCATTTTTACATAGTCTAGCTTTGTGTATCTATTTCAGGAAAGTCATAGGCTTCTCGCCCTGCTTAGCTCGGTGAGAGGCCGCTTTTCCCCTTTCGCAGATTATGGAAGTAGCCTAGATGACCTCCAGGCTGCAGCTTATCAGCCGACCCCCATGGCAACAAACACACAACTGCACATTCCCCTATGATATGAATTTAGTGAAAAATACAGTGAGTCTCTCCAGTCAGGGGTATTAGGCTGTAGTAGTCGAGCTACAGTCGTATCTGGAAAATAATAACTGACTTATGTGGGATAGTAGGATTTTCTGACTGGTAGACTCACACTGATTGACTAGCTAACGATGCCTAGCTAGTTCATACGACTTGAGAGAAGTGGGTTGGAATCTTACTCTCCCTTTAAGTTGTTACTTTATAAAATATGGGATCCACAGGAAATTCTTGGGCCACCATAGCCAGCCAGCTAAAGTTGCCAGGCATAACTAAATTTAATTAGCTAATAACGGCAGCAGCCTAACATTGCTGAACGCTGACCAGCCACTAGGTTAGCATTAGGTTAGCCACCAAAGCGACCCTGTCTCTCCAGCACTAACCCAGCTGAGAACGCACCACTGTAGCCAATCCATACACGTTTCCTCTTCTTCTTCTCCTTCTTCTATTGGCCACATGCTTTTCAGATACAGCCCACAAAGAAAAGAAGTTGCCCCCAGAAACACCCCAAACACTTTTTAGAATAATAAATACAGGAAGACAAGTAAGGTCTGAGCACAAGTGCACAGAGACACAGCTTGCCAGTGCATCATAGTAAAGACTGACCATGGTTATTTTATTGTAGTTTCAAGGTGAAAATCCTGCATAGCATGCCTTTAAAAAATGTCGAATTAAAAACTGAATGAGCCCTTGGAACTTGGGCTGTGAATTATTGGGGTGCCCCTGGTGTCCCAGCAACATTTTTAGACTTCTTTAAAAAATGTTACAGGACACCAGGGACAATCCAACTCTCGACAGTTCAACTTTTTTGTTAATTTACAGGGCTCACTTAGTTCAGCTATCCTGTTGTCCCCTTGTCTCATTGGCCAGTAAAAGTCCCTCCTTCACCGCCTAATTGGCTAATCCCTGTGCTTTCCCTCTGCTCAGAGCAAGCTTCAGGAATACCAGAAGAGGACAGGTGAGCTGGAGGCAGAGCTACAGAAGGCTAACAACAAGGTGTGCAATACAGGGCACCAACTCAACCAGCTGTCCGTGAAGGTGAGCTTGTCTTACACGTGATTCTGTTCAGCATGTCTTAAACACTTTTGATTCTGTTGAAGCCATGCAATGGCAGCCAGTGGAGATTTGAAGATTACCCACATGTAGATTTGACTCTTGACACATTAGGTTTCTGCCAGTTCAAGTTAACGATTATCTGTCCATCTTTCCCTACCTTTTTTCTTCCTTTTTCGTTCTTTGTCCCCTCATTTTTCTTTCTCCCTCTCACCTTATTTGCACTGTCCATGCCTTCCCCTCTCTCCCTCCTCACTCTCCTTTCCCCTTCTCCCTCTCACCCTCCCTCTCTCCCTCCAGTTGACCAGCAGTGAGACCGTCCAGCAGCAGATGGCTGCCCTGAACAAGCAGCTCCTCCTCCTCGGGGAGGTCAATCGGCTGTGCGTGGAGGAGCTCCAGCACCTGGGCCCCAACAGCAACAAGGTATGTGTGGGAGGGGTCACCGCGGCTACGATGACATTTGGTGCTTTGAGGCTTGTGTCGCACCTAAATATGTCTCTGCCCTTTTCTACCTTGCTCTCCTAATCTCCTTTCAACTCCCTGTTCTCCCTCTTCTGTCCTCCTCCGCTCTGCCTTTCTCTTCTCTCCCTCCCTCCCCTCCTCTCCTCTTTGCCTCCGCCTGCAGGAGGCGCACATGGTGCAGGCATCGTCGGTGAAGGACGTGGAGAAGCTGCACCAGAGCCTGGCGCAGCAGGGCCAGCGACTGGAGGCCGCCCAGCAGCGAATCGGAGACCTCGAGTCCCAGCTCGCCAAGAAGGAGCACCTCATCGTGGAGCAGAAGAAGTTCCTGGAGGACGTGAAGAGCCAGGCCAGGTGCGCTTGCGTCTGTCAGTCACAGCTGCACTCTGTCACAGGTGCCTTCACTGAGGGAAGTGGTCTGCGTGAGGTGTTGTGTGTGGCCTTGGGAGTGTAGCTGGGTGATGGCTTGTTCACTTGAGCATACTGATTCTGAGAACACTTTATAATATATGTGCGTATGTGTGTATGTGTGTGCGCGCGTGCATATGTATGTGTGTGTGATTTCGTGCATGTATGTGTGTGTGTGTGTCTCTGTTTGCATGTGTCTGTGTGCGTGTGTGTGGGTCTGTTTGCATGTGTGTGTCTGTGTGTGTGTGATTGTGTGTATGTGTGCGTTTGTGTGTGTGTGACTGTGTGTATGTGTGCGTGTGCGCGCACATGTGTATCCTCCCATAGGGAGCAGCTGCAGGCCTCTGAGAGCAGGTACCAGGCCCAGAGGAGGGTCACGCAGGTCCTGCAGACCGAGCTGCTCCAGCTCTACAGCCGGCTGGAGATGGAGAGCCCGGCTGCCTGCAACTCACCAGCAGGGGGCGCAGAGTCCTTCAGCTCCACAGACTCCAGGTGAGCTGCCTCACTTCAGTCAGAGTAGGACAAATTCACCATTCACATCCCCCAGGGGTCCTTATCTCACCCAGTTAGTTCAGTATTAACATTCAGGCGGCCTGGGCTATATTTATTTCTGCCTTGTTTACAGTGATACGAAAGGTTCAGTCATTTATATCACTGGAGTAATGATGTAATAATGGAGAGAATGAGGGCTAAAGGGGGTGAAACAAGGAAAGCTTACCCAGGCACTAACGAGTCTGAGGGGCCCCTAGAGGTGCGTGTACATGTGCATGAGTGCACACACATGCACGAGGGGGGTTTCTCATACTCATTTTCCCTGAACAAATGATTTCTAGATCTGTCCCTGGAGAGAATCATTGTTTTTAATCTGTCCTGTGGAGACTGTGCTGTTGCCTTCCCTTTCTGTGTGTGTGTGGCAGTGATGGGTGAGTGGTGCACTGTGTGTGTTCCAGGCTGGAGGAATGCGGCACCCTGGGGCTGGGGGAACAGGTGAAGGGCGACGCCCAGGGCGGGGCCACAACAAACTCCTCTGAGCCCCTGATGGGCAACGGCAGCACTCTGTCGCCAGGGAAGCCCCAGGCCGGGGCGGCGGCTGCGAACGTAAACGGCAGCCAGGAGCCCCTCCCCCTCCTGCTGGACCCGCCCCGCCTCCTCTGCCCACCTGCCAGCACCTCCTTCACTGTGGGCTCCTACCCCAGCGCCAAGAGCTTCCTGGGCATGCGCTCCCGCGAGCTCTTCCGCAACAAGAGCGAGAGCCAGTGCGAGGAAGAGGAGGAGCCGCCCCGCCTGGCCGGCCTCTCCCAGGGCCTGAAGACTGAGCAGTGCGTGGAGACCGCGGAGAGCCCCGCCCCCGGCTCCGCCCCCACCAAGGACGCCCACCCCGATGCCCAGCAGAGGGCCAACAACAGAGGGGGGGGCGGAGCCGGCGACGCCCGTCAGAGGCAGCAGCAGCTGAGAATCATGGACTACAATGAAGCGCATCTCGAGCACAGCTAGACAGGCGGAGGGAGACGAAGGCGGAACAAGGCAAAAGAGGAGGCGACCTGTTGTTATTATTTACAATCCCTGCGTGGACAGCAGGATTTCATCTTCATTTAGTTTACCTTCACTCGATCAAATGGAAGGACTGTACAAAAAAAAATCTGTCATTTTTTAATCAGTTTTAATCTTTGAAGCTGCCCAGTCAGGTCCTGCGTTAGCCTCGCACGTCAATCATATCTGCCTCATCTGCCCAGGGTTCCGTCAGGTGATGACCGTGGGCGTAACTGAGATAAGTATGCACAGACCACCCCTAAACTTGCTCCTTACCAGCTAGTTAAGCAAGAGGCCTGTTGTGTGCTGATTTGGTGGGTAAAATACTCGCCGTTTTTGATCGCATGGCCGTTTTGTACACTTTATCTCAGTTTCTGCGTTGTGAGGCTAGATACTAGATACAGGGCTAAGCAAGGCTCTTCTTGTATTAGTTCAGTGGGTCTGTTTGGTCTGCGGATTGTAGGGACGCTCACAGTCCCGTGAGAGAAGCAGGAAGACCTGTAGTATCGCACAGTACACAAGGCAGAGGCCTGGGTGCTTTTTTTCCTGTATAAACTGAATGAACTACAGATTCGATCCATTCAGAATTCCACAAGAAATCCCTGAAATCTGGCTTACAAGTGAGGGCAAAATTGCTTAAAAGCCGTACAATTACAGACGACGATATGCTTTGGAAAAGTAGAAAAGTGAAGCTCAAATAAAACTGACAGGCTTCCTGGGTAGAGGAGGTCGTTATGTTTTTTTTTTTTTTTTTTTTTGCAGTGCGCCAGTCGTGAGCATCTTCGAGTTCACGTGCTTGTCTATTCGAGTCCGTTTACAGCAAGTTGTCAGCAGTCAGAGGAGCTTGTTCATCATTTTAATTTCTAGAGATGCATTCAATTTTTGTCGTCTGAAAAAGACCGTGGTTTTTCCGGTCTCGGGCACGAGCAGTTCGTGACAGGGATTGGAAATATGTGCACGCGGGTCTCGAGCGCTGGGCTTTCGCGAGCACCAAAGCGAAAAAAAAGCGGCTTTCGGATTCCTGGCCTGTTGCAACTGCGCATTAGAGCGAGTATTTCTGATAAAGCTTTAAAGCGGCAGATTATTAAATTTCATGCTGCCCCGACCTCTGAGCCCTGTCAGCCATTTTCTGAGCCGAAATGTGTCCGCTCGCAAATGCTATTCGAGCCCGACTCTGCACTTTGGAGGCTTAAAGCGAAGCGCTTTTTAAATGAACCCTACAGCATCCGCAGTAACGAACGCGAGTATCTCGCAGGGGAGATGTATGGTGGACGGTAAGACGGCCAGCTGTCGCGTTTTTTTCCCTCCCTCTGGGTTTGCTGAGTTTCGGAGGTTTATTCTAGTAATAATGCATTGAAGACGGCAATAATGCGCCTCTTACGCTCCAACTGTGGTAATAAGATGGAGTTTAGCGACTGAAATTTGAGCCGGGGTACTGTGTTTGGAAACGGCCGCTGCTGCCTGTGCTCACTGGGATTTTCTGTTCCCTCATTCTGAACTCTCCAAGGGTCTGTGAGCTAGTCCGTGACCTGTCCTTACAGTTTGTGAGGTCGTTTCCTTGGTCTCTGCCGGGGAGCTGCTAGGAGTATCAAATTCCGTGAGAGAAAACCGCTCCCTTTTCGCTCAAGACTGCTTTTCGCTTGAGCTGTTCGTCCCTGCCATCCACGCTCAGCTACTGGGACCGTGGGCTTGAAGGTGACCCGTTTCCTAGATTCTCCGTGCATTGTCTGAGAGGTGAACTCTCCTCTATGCGCGTGACGGCACTGCAGAGGAGCAGAATATTAGGGCGCATATATTCATATTTCAGGACATATTCAGTGCTACTTACATTTCTGTGGCTTTTTAAAAACTATGCATAGTGCCATAAATCGAATCTGTCTGGTTGCTGCAATTCGACTGCATTATAAACAGGAGAGAAGCATTCTCTGGTCAGTGTTCTTCTGTCCACAAGGGGTTGTGGTGGCACCAGTCATTTCATGAATGCACTGAAGGTAATGTCAGGGTGGGGAGAGAGCATGTATTCAAAACACATGCACGCACAAACCAATCAACACTGACGCACAACCATCGATGGAAGCGTTTTGTGCGACCTTTTTGTGTTACACAGTCAGGCTCTCTCTCTCACACACACATATCCCCCACCCTAGATCACTTCACAAATGTGAGCAGACTTCTTTTTCACTTTTTTTTTTTCATATTTTGTGTCAAAGACTGAGAACCAGACTGCACACACCTCTTTGGGCAGTTTACCTGTTGCCAAAAAAGAAAAAGGTTCTGAAGAAATCTGCCTCGGTTTTTTTCTTTTTTCTCCCAATGACATGAGGATTTTTTTGCATGTGGCTCAGGAAGGCACTCAAGTTTGATAAGTTTGAAGGAAAAAAAAAACATTTGCTTAATCATTTCATACAAAGATTTATTTTTGTTTTTAATATGAATCCTGTTGTCCACTTAACCTCTCAGCTGTCCTGTCTGGCTTGCTACTGTAAGCATGTACAGCAATCCAATTAAAATGCTTGTGACGAAGCGAGAGATGACAGTATGGTACAATCTGACAGCGAATAGAGTTGGGAGATTGAAGGGGTGGGGAGGGGGAGGGGGTTGGTCTCCATTATCGGGAGTACAAAGTTCTGAAACAGCAGACAAAAAAGTTCTTAAAAGCAGTTGCTTGTATTTAACTGTGAACGATTAAAAAAAAATAAAAATAGTCTTTGATGTTTTGCACTACAGATTTTTTGACATATTCCATTATTTCTCACTGTGTCCCGAGCGTAGTGTCTCAGTGTCATTTGACAGATCGATGGAAGTACCTGTGGGTGAACCCTTGCCAAATGTAATGCCAGCCCAGTGGCTGTAATGGAGTCTGAGCAGCATTTCATTCACTCATGAAAGCCTGGCTTTAAAACCTTTAACCTGTGCTACTGTGTTGGCTTGGTGTGTTCTAACTTGGTAAGTCCTTGGGCCAACTGCAAAGACGTCAGCGAAGGTTGAAGCCTATAATTGTAGACCACTGCAGGACTGGAACTGTATTTTCAATCTTGCGGAATAAAACGCAGTAGCCTTGGTGCTTGACTGGGAAGTTAAGGGGTCCAGCTGCACTGTACTGAACCCCCCAGAGTCTGTCTAGATGTGCTACTCCCCAATAACCTCCACATCACTGTAAAAATAAATCAACCATCAGAGAACAATACTGACAATACTGCCCTCTGCTGGATTTCATTTGAATCACATTTGCCCAAGACAAAAATTTAAATCTTAATCCTGTACGAAATACGTTACAAACCGTGATAACACTTCCTGCAACAAAGATCGTTCTATTTTGTGGGGTCCATCTGCATGTTGTAGGTGCTCTTACAACAAAATACAGAGAATATTGATTAAATACGTGGAGGGCAGGAACTTGTTCATGTTTCTAAAATTCGGAAATTACATATGCTAATACGTGCATCACATGGGTAAGGAATTGGAGCAAGGAAACTATGCTGTTGAGAAATTTTGGCAAACGTGCATCTCTTTAAAAATTTAGCTGGACACCTCAAACCTTGGGGCGGCCAGGAGGCTTCCAGGACGGTTTGCCTGCGTTCCAGCCCCCCGTCTCCTTATACGGCTTCTTCGTCTGACTCTGTCCGTTCTGCGAGGCCGACTGATCCTCCATGTAGCTGTCCATAGCCTGCTGGGGTACGGTCTCCGTGGGCTGGGGCTTCGGGACCTCGGCCTTCTCCGGTTCCTTCTGGGGGCCGGCGCTGGTGCGGGCGGTCTCGCGCAGGAGGTCAACGGCCACCGGGATGAGGCTGACCACGCCCCCGTAGTAATTCCGGGCCTCGACGCAGCTCAGCCTGTTCACCTCGTCGTGCGGGAATCTGCAGAGACGGGAAGGAGCGGTCGGTATGTGACCGGAAAAGCTCTGTTTTTAGAGCAAGGTCCAATAAACTCCAAAGTCAAAGCTGCCACCGTGTGTTAACTGCCACACTCTGATTTGGACCGATCTGTGTTTTTGGTTTGAGTGATTTGCTCCTAACAGACGGTGATCAAGAGCATGTAGTAATTCCTCCCATTCTGGGATTCGTGAATATTCACTCTGATGCTACTATCTATCCCTCATAATAGCGCAAACCAAATTACAATTGCTCTGCAGAAATATAGTGGGCTGATTACAAATTATACTGTATGCTGTCTCTTTCTTGCATAGTTCAGCTGCATTCTGTAGCCTAAAACAAATTATGTGGCCAGCTTAATTCTGTCCCTCCAGTTCCAAACTACAGGAAATTCTACATCTACAATTCTACAAGGCTACATCACAGTTCATGAATAAACATTAAGTTGCCTCTGCATTACGCCTGGGGAAGCCAGTGAAGGACAATAAACCCACCTATATTTCAGGACATAAATATTAACAATTATTTTCTAACCAATAAATTAAACTTGGCGCAGGGGAATCTTAGCAAATCAGAAAGCTATACAGTTAATGCTGTACACCTAATCTGTAAAAAGATTAAAATAAATGTTAAGCTATCTGTATTTCACACTGTACCCAGCAACCACTTTAACACTTTAACTTTGAAACGGTGTTGTGTATTAACGGTGCCACTCACTGTGCCCGCAAGTTACTGATGTCAGTGGTTGGGCAGAGGAGGATCCGGCAGTTCTCCATCAGACTGCCAGTGAAACCCAGGCCCTCCAGGATGTCCAGAACCTCCATCAGGTCCTCCATGATTTCCAGGAAGAGGGATAAAATGCGGCGGTCTGTAGTGTTGCTGCAGTGATCCTCCATGTACCACTGGACCTGTAGGCAAGTGAAAGACTTCAGTAGTTAGCCTATCTGCGCTACTTAGATTTTTCTTTTTAACTAATAAAATACACACGCATTTTAACCTCAGGTCTAAGCCAATGGATTTAAATTTCCACTAGACCAACTGAAAAGCCCTGTTTTTAACAAAAGGTATACAAGTAGGTTCTCTATTAATTTCAAGCCCTGCATATAGCGCATATATGCAGGGCTGGAATATATAGAATAAGAATAAGGTAGATGAGGCTCTACCGCACTCATACTCTATATGTGAATATGCATTTTCGAAGGAAAATCTAATCCCAGTGTAAAAATAATGTTTTTCGTTTGACAAATGACGCCATGCTCTTGAAATTTGGAATTAAGTAAAGTGACTGCTGAACGTGGTTCTGTTTCTGTACGAGTGACGTGAAGGCATCAGGCCTCACCTGTGCTACAGAACAAACTGGCTTGGTCTTATCTTGGGCTTGGTCGCGCGACCGCTCGAGTGCAGTCATGAAGATGCACTGCTGCTGTTTGAAGACCTTGCGCTTCTGTTCGGCAGACTTCAGTTTCTCTTTGACCCTGTTCATGGCGGCCTCATCCACTGCATCGATGCCCCGTTGTCTTGGAATTGAGGACTGGGAAGAATGAAACTTTCAGGTCACTTGATTATATTTTATAAACAGCAAATTGCGATTTACGTTTTATTAATACACATTTTCCTGTGAAATATCATGTAGCGGAATATAAATTATACGGACCAACAGCCACCTCGGGTATTGCTTGTGCCTTTAATATAAATGTACTTATCTCATTGCAAGCTTGCTGCCTACGTTCCTCTGAGTGTAAAAAACTGACTCTAAGAACCATGTTTCTTTACGTTTTATTAAGTTTTAAATATGAATCTTGTAATATTAAGTTAAGGATTATTTTATTGTGTTGCCACTTTAATACATATATTAATATGTAATACTTTAATACTTAATATTGCACAGTATTAAGCATGCTTTTGTTTTCTTGCGTAAAGTCCATTCATGTATAGGCTATATCCAATTATATCTCAATTGACATGCAGGTTAGGGTAACGGGGGGGGACGTTGGTAACAGGGCGTTGCTGTAAGAGCATGCGTGGTCAGTCAACCTACCTTGTTTAAATAAAGGTTACTACTACTACCACTACCACCATTATTATTATTATTATTATTATTATTATTATTATTAATAATAATAATAATAATAATAATAATGGGAGGTTTCCTACCTAAATAATGTGTTAATCCTACTGATTACGTTTACATCGACAAATAAATACTGCTGAATTACCAGGAATGTTACAACAGTTTGTCCCACTCAGAGTTTGATTCTGAACATCCAATTATCTAATTAACGTAACTGCACTCTATTTTGCCTCCAGACGTTGAACATTACTAGTTAGATGTTTGAATATACACTAGGTACAGTTAACGTTTGTTCCTTCTGACCTAATTGCTAAATATATACGACCCAGAGTAAGTAAGGTGAAAAGTTAAAAGCAAAGCAGCTCTACTTGTAATGTAGTTATTTCTGAGTTTTTTGTTGTATATTTTTTTATCAGATGTTAACGTTCATTTGAGTCTAACAAGTTATCTCACCAGACTAATGTTATAGAAGTCACTTACCGATAGCAATCAAGCTCACAATCCAGTTTGCTTGGCAGTATTATAGGTGTAGAATGTTAGTATCCTTCTGACTGTCAAAGATATATATATAACTATGATTTGATTGAGAAAAAAGCTAATACATTGAGGAATCTAGCTAACGACTTGCTATTTTACGAACGTGAGAAAGCCCAAGGGTTTGGACGTTGCTAAGCAACGAGTCAACGTCGCTCCAGACTCGTTGCTTTTCTCTTCGCATATTACGCGCAGTCGTATTTCATTGGCCAAAATATGTACAATCGGATCGATTTACCAATCAGTGGAAATTGCGAATTGTAGTTGTGTGAAGAGGATGGCACGCTCGCTAAAACCTGTTTTGGATTAATGCCACAAACCACAGTTGCTTCCAAATTAGGTTTTTTTTTTTTACAGATGGACACATATAATAAAATACGTGGTCTAACAAACCAGCAAAGTATATTCCTACTGGTTTGCGATGTGACTGGTGCATACCAGTATCGTTTTCACAATGAATGTAGCTAGTCTAGACTAATTAAAAAATATTATTGTCAAGACATTTTGGTCAAGGACCGTTGAGAAATCATCTCCCCAAACTCTCAACTTGGCTTTGGCAACTAAACCATGTGCAGATTATTACAAGGGCGTTCAAGCTATGACGTTTTAAAACCTGGACGTTGTGTGAATTTTATTGATGACACAGACGTTTGCGAAGTGTTCCCTTCTGCCGCAGATAAACTGATGACGGAGACCTTAGCGACCTGTCTTGTGTGTGCTCGTAACTAGGCAGCTGCACAGCACTGGAAATAGGTGACAGCGCCAGCGTGCCCGTCTTCTCCTAAACTTTTCATTGGAATTGGAATCAGTGTAGCGAGGTAATATTGACGTATCCTAAAGAATCTTTCTGTTACTGTGAAATCATGTGAAATTACACTCTTATTGTAACTGATTTGGTAGCTAGAACGGTGATTGGCCAGCTCCAAAATATAGCTAATGTAGCTCTAGGTAGCCACCGCTAACTTTAGCAAGCTATGCTATTACTAGTTGACTGTTGATTTAGGTAGCTCTGCTTTGCGAATTGGCTTGCTGGCGATTATTACAACCAAGTTAGCTATTTTTCTCTCGTTATAGCCACTTGTAATAGTTTTGTGTCATGTTAGTAGCCAGCTTGTCATGTTAAGTTAATTCACTGCATAATTAACATACAAAAATGCAGTATGTTAATATTAAAGCATGGAAGTTATACTGTACGTGTGTTAACCTATGTAAATTAGACTAGCAAGCTACCGAGCTCACGTTATAGCAGGAATGACATTTTCACTTGTTGAAAACAGAAGTTTTGCCTAGCATGCTAAAATCTGCCTTTCTTTGTTTACCAGTCATAAAGTTACACCACCGCAGAAATGGATGCTACAACAAAACCTTTGAGAATTCCTCCGGAAATGTCTATTTATGCTGAGACACACGAGATATTTGATTTGGTGCAGGCAAGTTGTGGGCGGTGTCTTCGTTGTGATTCTGTCCAGTTCCAGCTTTGTAGGTTAGGTTAACATGCTAACTTTGGTTTGTCACTTAAAATGATATCAATATAGATGGCTATTTTTCAATAAATAAAAAAAAACCACGACGAAATAGCAATGAATGCAATAAATATAACTTGGTATTCGTTTTTCGTTTTTTATTGCACAATCTATTGTAGTTGATGGTGACAAACCTACTGGTTGACAAGCCAGAGGACCCCTTACAGTACTTGATTGACTATCTGAAGAGGGACAGTTTAGAAGGTAAGGGTCTTCTTGTTTTGTATTTATTTTATCTGATCGGAGGATCAGATTGGCCAATATACTTTTATTCTCGTTAATTGGGTTCTAAAACCGGGGTTATTACATTTTTTAAGTTCTCAAGTAGTTAAAGGTTCTATGGCCATGAAGATGTAGCCTAACATTATGGTAGCCTGTGTGTATCTATTTGATAAAAGTGAAACTGGCTATACTACAACCCCAATTCCAGAAAGGTTGGGACGGTAAATGAAATGCAAATAAAAACAGAAAGCTGTAATTTGTAAATTTACTTTGACTTGTATTCAAACAAAAACAGTACGAAGACAAGGTATTTCGTGTTTTACCGAATCAACTTCATTGTTTTTTGAAGATATACGTTTATTATGAAATTCATGCCTGCAGCACGTTCCAAAAAAGTTTGGACAGGGGCAATTTAGGACTAATAACGATGTGACAAGTGTAAATAACAAGGTGATGTGAAACAGGTGATGTTACACAGGTGAGGCAATCTCCTTATAGTATATATATATATGGGTAAGGAACTGGGCTTGTAACCGCAAGGTCGCAGGTTCGATTCCCGGGTAAGGACACTGCCGTTGTACCCTTGAGCAAGGTACTTAACCGGAATTGCTTCAGTATATATTCAGCTGTATAACTGGATACAATGTAAAATGTTATGTAAAAAGTTGTGTAAGTCGCTCTGGATAAGAGCATCTGCTAAATGCCTGTAATGTAATGTAATGTAATATAAGGAGCCTTCAAGAGCAAGGATGGGTGGAGGCTAGCCAATTTGCCAACAGATGCGTAAGTGAATAATCCAGCAATTTGAGAACAACGTTTCCCAAAGACAAATCGATAGGATATTGGGCATTTCACCCTCTACAGTGCACAATATAATTAAAAGTTTCAAGGAATCCGGTCAAATCTCGGTGCGTAAAGGGCAAGGCCAAAAACCACTTCTGAATGCGCGTGATCGCCGATCCCTCAGAAGTCACTGTCTTAAAAATCATCATGCGTCTGTAATGGATATCATGACATGGGCTTGGGAATACTTCGGTAAATATTTGTCAGTCAACACCATTCGCCGCTACATTCACAGATGCAAGTTAAGGCTTTACTATGCAAAGAAGAAGCCATACATCAACACTGTTCAGAAGCGCCGCCGACTTCTCTGGGCTCGGTCTCATCTGAGATGGACAGTAGCACAGTGTAAGCGTGTTTTGTGGTCCGACGAGTCAACATTTCAAATAGTTTTTGGACAAAACAGCCATTGTGTTCTCTGGGCCAAAGAGGAAAAGGTCCATCCAAGCTGTTATCAGCGTCAGGTCCAAAATCCAGCATCTGTCATGGTATGGGGGTGTGTCAGTGCCCATGGCATGGGGAACTTGCACATCTGTGAGGGCACCATTAATGCAGAAAGATATGTACAAATTTTGGAGCAACATATGCTGCCATCCAGACGCCGCCTCCTACAGGGACGTCCCTGCTTTTTCCAGCAGGACAACGCCAAATCACATTCTGCCCGGATTACATGGCTGCGTAATCTGAGTGTGCGGATGCTCGAATTGGCCTGCCTGCAGTCCTGACCTGTCTCCGATTGAGAATGTGTGGCGCATTATGAAGCGCAAAATACGGTAACAAAGGCCCCGTGCAATTGTGAAGCTGAAGACCTGCATAATGGAAGAATGGGGGAAAATCCCACTTGCTAAACTTAACCAACTGGTGTCTTCAGTGCCCAAATGCTTAATAAGTGTCATTAAAAGAAATTGCGATGTTACACAGTGGTAAACACTCGACTGTCCCAACTTTTTTGGAGCGTGTTGCAGGCATAAATTTCATAATAAACGTATATCTTCAAAAAAACAATGAAGTTGATTAGGTAAAACATGAAATAACTTGTCTTTATACTGTTTTTGTTTGAATACAAGTCAAAGTAAATTGACAAATTCTGTTAATCTGTTTTTATTTGCATTTCATTTACCGTCCCAACTTCTTTGGAATTGGGGTTGTATGATAATGATCATTAACAGCCATTTTCCGGCCGTGATATAGTTATGCTACTTGAAACACAATAAAATATCAAAAGCTTGGTACCTTGCAAAAAAACATTTTTTCCCCCGCTTTGCCGTGGTCTGGTGCGGAATATATGGCTTGCAATAATGATAAACCTCAAAAAGTTTTTGATACTATGTCATTGCCACTAGGTGGAGATATGATTCTTTAAAATAAATACATTCAGAGAATTTGAATTTCCAATCATTTGCACGTTTCTTTGCCAACATTCTTCACAAGAAATTGAGTTAAAAGCTTTAAAGCTGTTCGCTTTACATGGCAGCATTTTATTTGTATCATTTTATTTAATTTTGCAATTTTGTGTAGGTTTAGTCAGTGGAATTATTCTGCAATAGAACTGGTAGCTTCTTCAAATGCCATTGCTGCTGTTGTGCATCTCTTTTTTTTAACTAAAGCTATTGGTTATAGTCCAGTATGCATGAAGTACTCTGACTAATAATGTCATACTTCACTTTGCTGGTTGCCCGTTGGAGTAATGAATAGCTTTCTTTTTATTTTGTCCAAAGCATCTTCATTAACTGTCACTCACATGAGGCTGTGCTGTTGTTCAGTTACCACGTCCACCATTATGGTCAGTCTTTGGAGCATTCCACTGTAATGCTGATGATGGCCACATGGGGGTGCTACCAGTCTGTAGTTACACTAGCATGCTTCCTCCACTGATATCAGATTGTGTGGTGCTGTTCTGGCCCAGAGGAACAGCTTCAAGTTTGAATCTGTTAAACTGTACATGCATTTGGAAGCGAACACAACCAGGAAGCCTACCTCTATACCAGCTCTTTTGTTTGCAAAAAAAACAAAAAAAAACTATTTTATCAAATTAGTTTGTTTCAGCTAAGTTAATATTCAACCAAAGAATGGCATTTTAAATCACCGAGAAACCTACATGAGAGTGGAGGTTGTTATTTTGTTAGTTTTTTTGGGAATGTTTATTAACCATTTACTGTCAATACCTAGTTCCCAGGGTAATGTTGCTGGGCCCACCGGCGTCTGGGAAAAGAACCATTGTGAGTATCATTTCCAACTTTTTCTGTTAGTTCATCAGAAACACGGATGTGCGCTTAACGACTAACTCAAAAGTACATGATTAATTTATAATATTTCAAGGGGTCAGAGAACTGATGCTGGTAATTGGGCACAGAGGGAATCTGGACCAATTTGTGATTTCCCTGCATTTTCGGGAATGTAGATGTCAATGCAAATGTGAAACTGCTTCTCAGTTTTCACAAGTAAAACTTGTTACATTATATATATGTGCATGTATTTTCTTCTTTGAAAAGGGTTTTTTGTGCTTTATAAATACTTTGCAAAATGATCAGAACTTTGAATAAGTTTTGCATTTGGAAGAAGAAGTTAGGCTATGTAAAGTTATATGGTAAAGGGAAAAGCACAAAATGGAAAGCAGGGGAAAGTGGTGTATGCTCCTGTGTGTGCATGTGTGTGTGTGTGCGTGTGTGCATTTGTGCGTATGAAAGCACACAAGCTTGTGGAGGAGGTAGAATGTCAAGCCGTCGTGAGACAGACTGTCAGGTTATGCTTCTGCCAGTATGACATAAAAAAAATAAAAGGCTTCTCCATACGTGTTTACAGAAAATTGTGCTTTGTTTTTTCATCAGTAAATGCCAAGCTGTGCGAGGTATAGCATGCACAGTATCACTGCCACTGTGAGTTAGCTGGACATGGTCATCTGCTCAGCATGAAAATAATGACACTTTAATGATGATCCCTTACTGTGAGAGCTCCACACTTATCCAGAGTACAAAAGAGCCAACTGCAGTGTTGAAGTGGCAATGGTCAGGTGCCCTAGCTCTGGGGCTGTCTGCTATTAGAAAGCCTTTTTCCTCCCACACCAGGCCAGACAGCTGTGTGAACAGACCCGCGCCGTCCACGTCACCGCCAGCAGCGTCCTGAAGGAGGACACAGAGCTGGCCAGGAGGACACAGCAACACGGAGACCAGAAACAGGTAGAGCCCAGCGTCACACACATGTAGAGCCCAGCGTCAACACACGGGTAGAGCCCAGCGTCAACACACAGGTAGAGCCCAGCGCCAGCACACGGGTAGAGCCCAGCGTGAGCATGTAGGGTAGCACCCAGTGTCATACACAGGGTAGAGCCCAGCGTCATACACAGGGTAGAGCCCAGCGTCATACACAGGGTAGAGCCCAGTGTCACACACAGGTAGAGCCCAGCGCCAGCACACGGGTAGAGCCCAGCGTCAGCATATAGGGTAGCACCCAGTGTCATACACAGGGTAGAGCCCAGCGTCAACACACTGCTGGAACCCAGCATCAGCATAAAGGGTAGCACCCAGTGTCATACACAGGGTAGAGCTCAGCGTCAACACACAGTGGAGAGTCCAGTGTCAGCAACAGGTAGAGCCCAGCATCACCACGCAGGGTAGAGCCCTGCGTCCACGCACAGGTAGAGCTTAGCATCACACACAGGTCAGCACACACATAAAACCCAGCGGCACCAGGGCTGGGACACTGCGTTCGAAAGTAAGCACACACTCACGCATGCGCTCACGCAAACACACGCAAACACACGCCTGTGCATGGATGCTCAGTCACATATGGACACATAAACACCTGAATGCCCTCCCTCACACACGCACGCATGCACTCATGCACACTTCCTCGAAAAGAAACACACATTTTTCACTGTGAAACCCACACCTTGTCACTCAAAACAAATTTAAATTACCGTTTTGTGCTCTTGACAAAGGAATGGTCATAGGCCACATTGTGTACTAACAACTGATGAGAGATAACCATCAGAAACCCACATGTAGGGGTGTCAAAGTCAGATCCCGGATGGCTGCTGGTTTTTGTAGTTTCCTTACAGTCTATGGCCATTTTAGGCCTTGGAAACAAGGTGTTTATATCGATGATTTTCTATAGAACATATAGAATTTAATAAAGAAATATGTGGTGTCACCAGCTGACTACTGAGCGCAGACTACAGCTAAGCTCGCATAGATGGAGATGGGGGAAGACTATTCACGTGAAGTGACTTTGACACCCAATCAGCCAGTGGGGGCTGCTGGATAGTGATGAAACGCAGACCCCTTACCCTGGGAAAAACAAATCACCAATAGCACATCACTCTACCTAGCTACCAGCTGCAGTCAGCACCAGCACAATCTGAATTTGAACCAAGATGATGAGGCTCATCCATGCATCACAGCATTGTGCCTTAACCGAATGAGCCACCAGACAGCCCCAATCACTGACTTTTCAACTGTTGAGACACACCAGACACCAGAGGCAATGCAGCCCTCTAGGACAACTGACACTCCTACAGTTTGAATAGAATGATTGTCTGTGAACTTTATATATGATGTTGATTCTGAAAATACCCTGTTTAGTTTCAGTTGAGACCCGTGTTTACACTACTAGAAATCTGTGGACATTCTGCAGATAAACTGCCTCTGGCAGTCTTTTTTTTCAGCGGGTGGGTCATAGACCTCATTTCAAAGTGCCCGTTGACTTGAGTTTTACTGACCCACACTAGCCGATAGCCGAATGAATAAAACCGGAAAACTGAGACAAAATAGTTAAGACGAAGGTCTGGTTGGGTGCGGCTGGAGCCCGTCTGGTTGCAGCCCTCGCACCGAGGCTGCGTGAGGAAGCGCTTTTAAGATAGTTCAGGGTTCCTGTCCAAACTCTTTTCCAGCGATGTGCTTATTCCACACACACTTCCCGCTGGAGCGAAAGTGCAAAACAAGGGAGTTTTTTTTTTTTCTCCCTCGCAAGTCCGCCTCGTCCTGACACGCCAGAAAATGAGTTAATTTGTCCTCATTAAAAGCTTAAAAATGCATGAATAAATAATGACAACAGAGGAAACATTTTCTTATTTTGCTTGGCTATATGTAAAATACACTAAAATGGAATAAATAAGTGTGCACTGTAAAGCCTGTTTACACATTTGCCCTCCCTCCATACGAAATGTCGAGACTTCACAGGAATTGGAGGATCGCGGGGTGCGTCGGTTATGGGGGGGGGGGGGGGGGGGGGGGTGGGGGTCTTGTTTAGTTGGACCTTAGAGAGGCAAGTAAACGCAATTAAACGAGGATACCGTGGCTCTCCGTTCTCCAAATCCGTAAGCGAGCAGATCTGAAAAGTTTAATAAAGAGCAAGGAGGAAGGAAAAAAGGGTCGGGGAAAAAAAAAGAAAAAAGAGCCCACAGAAGCCAATCCCAGCGGTTTAATTATTTTAATTATCGTCCTCTTTCAGATTTTCTGAAAAAAAAAAAAAATGAAAAGGAAAAAATAAGCTGGTGGTGGGGGGGGGGTTGACGCCATTAAAAGATGCTGCTTTGGATTAATCTGATTAAAAGCAGCGACGGGTGGGGGGGGGGGCATGAGAGGTCAGGCGTGTTGGAGCAAGAAGCTCAACTTTAGCGGGAGCCGAAGCATTTCTGCTTTGCCTCTCGGCATAACCGTTATATTCCCTTATTCATTTTGTCTTTATGCGGGGGCGGCCTCACAAGTTTTTAGTCAGCGCAGGATTGGTTCTCCTCCCTGACACGACACCCGTCCTGAGCTGGCAAAAGTCAAAAAAGAGCGTGCGCGCAACAAAAAAGAGCGGTAAAGCTCAGCGTCAATAAAGCGCTTGAAGTAAATGGGGGGGGAAGAGTGCACCTGTACGAAAACCCCCCCCCCCCCCCCCCCCCACGGCGCCAATCTCGCGCTCTCAGCCACCAGCCCTTCCCTCAAGGTGACACTTCAAAGCCGGGCCTGCAGACTCCGACCCGCCCGTCACCCAGCACGGAGTCCCCCCCCCGGCCCCGCCCCCCCCCCCGCCAAGCCGGGTCGGCGCCGAGAACCGCGCCGCTCCTCCCCCCCCGGGGACCCGCCCCTCCCGTCCAACCTCCCGCTTCACCCTCCGCGGGCGAGCCTCCGACCGCAACGTGAAATGGAGAGGGACGGGTGCGTCCCCGTTTCCTAAACCCGCCGACGGTGAAATTACCTGCTCGCGCGCCGGGCTGGGGCGAGGGGAGCTCTTTTGAAGTGCAGATATGAATATGGAAGCTCTCCTGTCTCCTGGTCTCCCCCCCCTCCTCTGCTGTCCCTCTCGCAGGAAATCCCCAGTGAGCAGTGGATTAGGCTGATCCAGCAGCGCCTGTCAAAAACGGACTGCGTCCAACAGGTGAGAGCCCCTCCCACATCCTCCGCCCCCCCCCCCCCCCGCCCCCCTCCAGCCCCCCCTTACCTCACACAGCCGTACCTTTACTGACCAATCCCGCGCCCGTGGTTAAATCACGTCTCAGTGATTTGAGTGTTTCGTAAACGCGTCAATCGATATTTGTGACCCTGGCTTTCCACTACACCTCACTTCTCACGCCAAGGCGGCAGAGCGATGGAGGGTTGCAGGTTCGATTCCCGCACACGGGGCTCTTGAGTGGGGAACTGAATTGCTGCAGTGAAATACTGTGCAGATATAAAAATTTTAAAATAATGCACACGTGAACGGTACGCTAACTGATAAAGGAACGATGAAATAATGTAATGTGCTGGGGGGGGCTCATCGACGCGCGGGTCCGACTCTGATGTTGGACGTCAGTTTGGGGATGGGAGGTCACGGCCCCCTGTAGGCCCCTCCTCCTCGGCTCCGCCCCCGGCCGCCTGAGAGCCGCGGCAGACCGCCGCCGTGTTTCCGGAAGGTTCCGCTTTGCGCGGATAACGAGAGCGACGCAGCAAGCTGGGCTCTGTTTAACACTCCGGCATGGACACGTCTCTCTCTCTCTCTCTCTTATCCAGCCATTTTAAAGAATCACTCTTCTGCCAAATCCGTGTTCAATTATTTAAATACTTGAATATTTTGGTTGAAATGTCATATTGTCGGCTGAAGTGAAGTAAGGAGCATAATGTTAGAAATGAGTTAAGAGGAAAATTCTAATCCCGGTACAGACCAAAGATGCGTGAGGCCATAACTAAAAAAACTCACCACCTATAATTAGACATGTATCAGATGTTCTGAGGTGGGTAGTTCGCACCGCAGCTCCACTCTGAAACGTTCTGAAAGGGTTTTGTCGCATTGCGAATCTTTGGCCTGAATTGGGTTTTATTGTGGGTAAAAAAAAAAGGTGTTTAGCCAGGGAGTGACGTAGGAGAACTTTCAGGGAGGGGCCGAGGCGGTCTGTAGTTTGGGGGTCGGCAGAGCGAAGTTGTTATTATTGCTATTATTATTGTTGTTATTATTATTATTATTATTATTATTATTATTATTGTTATTATTATTATTGCAGAGCGGGCGTGCTAATCGTTTAGCATGGAGCAGGGGCAGCGAGGGCTGTATTTATTAGCAGCGGTGCAGACAGACGCGGGGAGAGAGCGCGCACATGCTAATCCGTCAGCCGAACGCTTGATCAAAGGCCGAAACCAGCCAGGCCCCTCCACCTACCTCCAGGCAAAGAGAGGGCCCGTCAGCAGAGGAAACGGCCAGTTCTGAAAATCAATACGCCAAATTCGGATTCTGTACGGAAGGCCTTTGACAGAGAAAGTGGTGGGGGGAGAAGTGGTGGAGCTGGGGTCTGCTTTTTAAGCAGATCGGGAAGGATCTTGTCTGTAAGCTTTCATACCTGTGTTTGTATGTGTTTGTGTTTTGTTTGCGCTATTGTGCACTGGTAACCGATTCTGAATGCCGAGTCCAGTCATGGGGTGGTAGTAGCTGACTGTGAGTGGGAGTCTGTAACCGGTTTGCTTTATCCTGCTGGGGGTAGGGTGGGTTTAAGGGTTCCTCGGGTACCACTGCATGAGAACCTCCCAAAAGCACGGCAGGCACTGACAGGCTGCCAGATGTCCTCAGTGAGAGATGCGCCTCCTCCAGTCAGCGCTAGCTCTCCTGTTGTACCGTGTGGACTGTAGGGCGAGAAAGAGTCACTGGTTCGGAGGTGAATGCATTGGAGCATTGCAGTGCGCCCGTGTGGATGCGCACAACGCTAACTGGCTAACTCCACAGGGACGACCGGCAACTGAGAGAAAAGTTAGAAAGCAGAGAAAATGGTTTAGAAAATCACTGCGTTTCATTATCTTTGTGATCCATGAATGAAATTAAGCAGAAGGCACACATTTGTCTCGATGTGATCAGGTTTCTTGTTTTGTTTGGTTACGCGCGATGAGCCTCGCGTGCGATGCTCCTCTCGGTTCCTGCCACCTCCTCCGCTTCTCTCGCGATTAGGCCGACGACGGTAAAACAGACCTCTGCCGCGATGCGCGGGTGCGTCGCCGGATTATGGAAGAAACGAACCGTTACGAACTTCAAACCGACGGCGGTTCTAGCACGCACGTACGCCAGGCGCCTTTCTATGTTATCTATTTGCTTATGTGTTCTTTAATAGGCTTAGGCTAACTACAACAGTGTGACTGCGGTCGCAAAGGAATTCCTCCTCAAATCCCAGAGGATTGACCCCCCTTAATGGAACATAACATGGTGTTCATCTCATGCCCAAAGCCTGTCTGCGCCGTAAACCCATCTCAGGTACAAACTCACCGCCACATCTCTTCCAGTGCTACGCAGGAAGCCTGGACTGTTTCATCCTGTTGTCTTACTAGCATCCAGTTGCTGCACCCACCATGAAAAAAACAAACAAACAAAAAAGCACACGCCACTATTTCTCCTGATAGTTAAATACTCTCTGAAGTGTCAGTTTCCCTGTAGTTGTAAGAAAAATATTTATATCATTAAAACTGCTCACAGCTTTTTTTCTTTCTAAACTCTGCAAATTGCTTTGCTTGAGCTGAATAAATTACTAAACTTTTTCACTTGGCTTCCTTTAACTTTAGCCTTTTAAGTTTAGGAGTTTGTGATTATTATTTTCTTTTAATCTGGTAATGGGTAACGGATGCTCATCCCTTCCGGCTAAACGTCTGATGGCATTTATCCGCTTATTTATAAATTTATTTATTCCCTGTTAATCTGCATAAATCCAGGGAATTGGGCCTGGTGTTGAGGCTATTTCTCCATAGCTGCAGGGCACTTTCATTCTTCCTCAGTTTTAGGTGGAGGAAGCCTGTCTGTCAGAGAGGCGCTCCTTCATCTCACGGCCCCTGTCTCCGCAAGTGCATTAATGAGCTAATGACAGAGTGATTGACGCGTCGCATCAAGGCTCCTCCGCTTAATTATCGAGCTGTTTGGGCATGCGGCTGTGTGTGTGTGTGTGTGCGTGCGTGCATATGTGTGCATGTTTGTATGCGCGTGTGTGTGCGCGTGCATACGTGCGTGTGTGTGCGTGCATGTGTGCGCGTGTTTGTGCATGCATACGTACGTGTGTGCGTGCGTGCGTGCGTGTGTGTGCATGTGTGTGCGCATATGTGTGGATGCGTGCGTGTGTGTGTTCTCCCTCTACCTGTATCTCAGTGTAACCAACTTTGAATGTTAATGATTCCTAATCCAAGTTGCAGAGTTCACCTCTATCTGTCAGCATTTTACCAGACTATTGTATTTCTCTCCTCTGTTCCTCTCTCGCGAGTGTTATTTTGCGGAACTTTGGAGCTGTAATCTACGGGGAAATGGCACAGGACGGGGGGTGATAGGAAGCATTATAATGAGCGCAGAGCTGAAAGGAAATAAAATTAGTACCGAGACAGACTCAAATTGGGACGAACCACTTGTGAAAGCATAGGGACAAGGCTACAGCGCAGACATTTAAGTTGCTCGGAATTCAAATCAGTTTTTACTTTAAGTGATACTTTTTTTGAAGCTTTGAAGACTAATTCTATTTTTAAAAGAGAAGGCAGGGTCGCAATCCTGCAGAGTATTTGCAGGTATGAGGCAGATGTGGCGAACTGCTCTTAATAGCGCTTTGAGAGGTAACGTGAACGGGCGAGAGCCGCCATGTCCTTTTAAATATATATATATTTTTAAAACGAGCAATCGCTGTGTTTATTGCATTAATGAGCATTTAATTATCATGCAGACAGAATATGCCACATACCGATGGAAATTACCCTCTGCTGTAGATGTCACGCCATTGTTTCACGGGTTTACATTTTTTTCTCATTAGTTTCAGAGCTCAGTTTCTTTCTTTTTTTTTGTAAAATGCAACCGTAATTTACTCGTTACTTCAGTTTTCGTCAAGTTCAGGTAGTTTTTAGCAAAAGGAAGGCAGCCTGTTTGAGCGTATGCTAGGAATAGTATTTTGTAATTATTGTGGGCAAAGTGGAGAGTATGGCAAGTCTCAATGTGACTGATAAATATTGATGCATGAATACCGTATGCGGCCGAAGGATCCAGCCGGTTATTTATTTATGCACAATTATCCGCGCCCGAAAATTGAGCGCACAAAAGTTTTCCTATTTTCAAGCCGGCCCGTGTTATCAGACGGAGGGGAGAAAAAAAGACTGTTTAAAAAAGAAATTCGGCTCCTCTAAATAATTGGTGCTGATGAAAAATGCATCGCGCACTCCAGCAGGACATTGGCTTTGTGAAGTTACGTCTCATTACTGTGCTCTGATACAGTAATGGGGCCCTGTGCTCTCAGGCCATTGGTGGTGGTGCGGAGGAGCGAGTGTTTAATTTGTTTAGATAAATTTTGCCTTGAATTAAATACGTGCTTTTGCCGCAAACGTCCAACGCGG
Source organism: Anguilla anguilla (assembly GCF_013347855.1). Taxonomy (NCBI): domain Eukaryota; kingdom Metazoa; phylum Chordata; class Actinopteri; order Anguilliformes; family Anguillidae; genus Anguilla; species Anguilla anguilla. Next base: position 20,178,083 of record NC_049210.1, read on the forward strand.
TGGCCAGTTCTTAATTGTGGAAGAAGATAATTAATATACCGGGCTGTCAGTTTTCCTTTCACGGATGTTTTGACAAATGCAGGGTAGCGTTACTTATTGAAACGAGGACGAGTCGTGTGTTCGTTATGCTCATATGCTATTTATTTCCCCGCTCACACAGCGGCTGTGAAGCGGTTTAGTCTGGAAGCACGTAGAGGAAGATTTAATTGTGTTATTGCGATTTCAGCCATTAGCCCATCACTGCGCTTGAGTCCGAAACTAACTTTTTCCTCCACCGGAGCCAATTTCAATGGTTTACTAGACAACTGGGTATTCAGAACAGAACAGGACCTCCAAGTGATGGGTGGTTACTTGCCAAAGTGGCAGGTAGACTAGACAAACTTGCCAGCCCCAGATAAAATGTCACTGTGTGTCCCTTGCCTCAGGCTCCCACAGTTCATTGCTGAGTCTGTCCTCAATATCTACAAGATGTTAGTGAAATACTTGATGGGAGTTGTGGTGGTAAATGGGAAAAAACGGTTTTGTGGAGTATGATGGTATCGGTGATGCGCTCCCATATCCCCCCCCACCACCCCAGACACCAGCAGCGTTACCCTCTCCTACCCCCGACCCTGCCAGACACCAATAGTGTAGCCCTTTGTAACCCAGCACCCCCAACCCTGACACCAGTTGCATTGCACTCTCATACCTCCAATCCACCCCTACCCCCCAGACACAAGTAGTGTTACCCCCTGCAACGCACCCCCAGACACCAGCAGTCACACCTGGTCCACCTGCAACCCCCCTCTCCCAAAACCCCAGCAGTGTTCCCCTCTCCACTGTGTGGCAGAGCTCAGTCTTTATACCTCCCCCCACCCCTGCCCCTGGGCCCGCCTGCAGAGGACATGCCTTTTTAATAGAAAAAACACACAGACAATGATTAGCTGATTAGCGGCCGGGTTACTAATTGCCTAATTGTACAGTCAAAAGGGGGGTCTGCGGCGGGGACTGAGGTGGGGCGGTGGGGGGCCCTTTGAGCGGGTCCCTCTCCAGCTTGTCGAACCTTTGAGCTGTTCATCCTCGTAGCCCCCCCCCCCCCCCCCTTCCCCACACACACACACACACGCACGCACGCACACACACACTGCCTGCTGTTGGGCTCCCCGCGACATCTGCTCAGAGCGTGTCCCTCCTGTGATTGGGCACCCCGCTGCAGATGTTGCGGCCCCCGGGTCCTGTCTGAGCCCGGAGCGGGGGGCCTTTTGATGTGTGATGAAACGGAATGGAGCAGGCCGTCCTGGGGCCCCAGAAGAGGGGGGGGGGGGAGACACAGGGGTGGGACGATTCTGAGAGTGGCTCATTAGAATTTCAATCAGGCTGTAGGCTGGGACCGCAACACACACACACACACACACACACACACACACTCATTCACACACGGACACTCACAGGCATGTATACATATATGCCTGCACGCGCAAACAGCATGCACACACTTGCAAGGGTGCACGAATAGACGCACGTGGACACACACACACACTCACCTGGACGTGCTCGTACTCGCACACACAAAAGCAAATATACATGCGCACTCTCACATTTACGCATGCTCACGGACACAAGCACGCACATTCACACTTACAAGTGCACTCAGACACACAAACCTGCACTCGTACAGTGAGCCTGCTTTTTCTCTTGTCTTCAAGTCATCAGTGCATTTTTTTGTTCATATTTACCACAAAATGCCACGTATGAATATAATTTCTGTATTTTTTTCTTTGATGCCCATTATCCTATTTTATTTACTGTATTTTCTATCAGCCAACAGAACTGACAGTAGGCCCCATATAAAATTCATTCAGAAATAGTCTGGACAGAGCTGTGTACTGAAGTTTATTTTGAATATGAGACTTGTGTTACTCGGTGTTTGTGTAGGTGAGTCTAAACAGCTGGGTTTAAACTTTGCATACTGTAAAAGTTTATACTGTATTTCACTTTTTGATAAGGCTCAGTAAGCTTCTTTTTTTTTGGTTAGCTTTTGATATACTAGCTTTTGTTAGTATATCATCAGATTTTCTTGATCAAAATTTCATCTCCCCAACTTGGCATTCCAATGAAAGATTTAAGATCACATGAACTGTGTTTTCACTCTAATTATATGAGCGCAGTTAGCACTGCGCAGTTCTGTCACCCTATTATATGAGTGCTAACAGCACTGCACAATTGTTAGTGTGGTTCTCTTACATGTGTGCTCACTAATACCCAGCCACTGTTATCAGTCCATATATGTGCTTTTCAGTGCACTGTTCAGCTTGCAAACCAACAGTTTGAGTTCATAGATATTTAACCCAGGACTTCAAAAAGCTGTGCATTTTTTTTTTATCTGTGCAGAACAAAAATAGTTTCCCGTTAAAATCATTGGTGCCTTTCACATCACCCCTTAAGTACCTTTTCCCTTGTGTCTGGTTACCTGGCTTTCTTATTTCTGTCAAGTAATCTGGTGATTTCTCCTCTACCAGAGTAGGTATCCTATCAGTAACCTGGAATCAGTTTACAGGCCACAATCAGTTTTTGTCGTTCAAAACACATGGCAGCTTTCACAACTTAAGTGTTGCTCACAAACTTAAAATGCATCTTACTTCCACCCCCACACAAAAACCATGCCCTGTCCGCACAGCGTTCTCACGACGTTTCCATGACATTTTTTTGCCAGCGTTGCACGTGGCACGCGCAAATAAATATACTGTACACATACTTTGCGTGACTTATCCACACCATTGCTTCAGCGCTGCAGTGGGCGTTAGGGAAACGTTGTGGGAACGTTGTGCGTTGGTGGGCGCCAGCGCGGGAGAGCAGGTAAATCAGCGGCTGGGTTTGCGCTTAAAAACATCAAAGGGAAAAACAAAGGCGCATTTCAAACGAGCCCTGCAAGCTTGGCAACAAACCAGCAGCTCCTCTGATAATACTTAGATCTATAAATGTTTGCTTTATTTATTTATTTACATATTTATTTATTTTTAAGCTCATTCACCGCCGTAATAAGTTGGCCCTAACAAGCACTTGAGGGAGATGGCTTCTTTTCCTGTTTTCTTGCTCCATTGCGCAGTAAGCTTGGGGATTTAGGGGACTATTAGAGAGAATTTCTTTTATTTGTGGCTAATGAATGATATGCACACTGTTCTCTTTCTTCTTGCGTTCTTTTTACGGCTAAGTGAGAATCGGGGGATGGAAACCGGAGAATTAGGCGCATTTTCAAGGTTTTAGTAATTTAACCCTACTCTTGCCTCTCTATGTGAAACTTTGCGCTGATTATTTATTTTTTTTCCGGCCCCGTTAACACGGAGATTTATTCACTTTGTTATTCACTCCGGAGTTCTCATGCAGAGCCACTTTTAGATTAATAATACATGGGCTGTATATTATTATGTGGTATTATTTATGGATTATCATACTGGGGGAGAACGAAAGGTCTCGGAAATGAATAAATGTTGGCTTTTCTTCCCTTTACTCCATACGCGTTTGTGTTGAACACATCACACTTATTTGTCTGTGTTGTGCCGTTTGGTGTTGCGTTGCATTGCAAAGGATGATCCGTCTGAAACGCGTTTCCGCCTCGGTTGTTGTTTCGTACTTTGACTGCACGCTTTGATAAGGTGTCCGTAATTTCTCGCAAAGGCCCCTTTTTTATTTCCCGTTTGAAAACTACCTCGAATTACACCGCCTTGAGTCAGTGTGTGGAAAATGAAAGGACTCTAAACACAACGTTGTTATTACTTGTTTGCTTCACCTAAATTGAAGTGATAGAACAACTGCTAGGGGATTGGGAAAGGGTGCGGGACAGATAGCCGGTATCTTAACTTTGATGTTATTGTTCTACTTCAGTCGATATGTTTAATTTCAAGAGCACATTAACATGAAACATAGAGATATGTTGGCATGTGGTTGCTTAGCACATATGCATGACTGAGCCTATAGTGTGTATTTTGATCTCCTTACCCAGAATTCCCTTGTACTGTGCTTTGCTGTGCCCACAGGGATGGGTGCTGGAGGGGATACCCCGAAATCGGCAGGAGGCGCTGCTTCTGCAGGAGCTTGGCATCGCCCCGGATCACGTAGGTGGGCACCATATGCCCAATCTCTCTCTCTCCCTCTCCTTCTCTCTCTCTCGCTCTCTCGCATGCCAGGCTATCACCTGAGGAGAATGCCGCACAGAACTCCGCGCATGCGAAAGCGTTGCCAAAATCCAAATGTCAGAAGAGAGAGGGGAGTGGAAGATCGTCGTCGGAAACGGGCACATTAATGCATGCCCCGATAATGATCTCCCAGCTGAATTTAAACATCTCTAACTCCTAACTCTGTCACTTCAGTACCGTGGGTGTCTGCGCGTCTGTTTCTCCGTCTAGTTGTCTAACCGTGATTTAGATTTAGAGGACCTGGAAATGTTTCACTATTCTGTCAGTAAACCGGTGTTTTATTGTAATGCAATTGGGGGTTTTTCCCCCTCTTACTTCCCACATAGTTATTTTTATACATCTGATGTGTGTGTACGTGTGCGTACATGTGAGAGAGAGAGAGTGTGAGTGCGTGTGTGGTGAGTGGTTCTTTATCAGAGTAAAGGAAGTTTACTTTTGTTTTAGTGGTGCTGGAGGCTCCAGATGCAGTCCTTATCCACAGAAGTCTCGGCAAGAGGGTAGACCCTGTCACAGGAGGTAAAACCTGGGTTAACAGTGCTCCATAGTACAAAACTTGGGCTTGCATGTTGGATTCCCAGGTGGACTGTTGAGGCTGCACTCTTGAAGCAAGATACTTAACATGAACTACATTTGTATTTGCATTTAGGCATTTAGCAGAGCAACATACAAAAAAGTGAAGCGAAGAGCAGAATCAGTAGAAATTTATCAGTATCACAACTAGTAGTAGTCACAGAAATCTATCACATATCTAATCGGATATCGAGGTATATATTACAAAATATAGGATATAGTGCTTTAAGTAGCAAATTGAATTGAGAGTATAGTGTTACACTCCACCCCTGACAATTGTTATGGACCCTATGTATTTCCTCTATTAAATGGATTTCCTCTGTTATTGCATATTTGCCATACTGAATGGTTTCACGTCTTTAAACAAAATGTAATACTAGACAAAGGAAACCTGAGTAAACGCAAAACACATTTCTGAAATTATTTGATTTGTTTAATGAGAAAAGTTATCAAACACCCATATCACCCATGTGAAAAATATAATTGCCCCCTTAGTGACTAAATCAAATAATTGAATTGAATTGATAATTAGATTCAGCTGATTGAACACAGCCAGGCTTGATTGCACCTAGACCTGTTAAATATAAACCTCACTGATATTGAACCATACCATCAGAGTGAAGTAGTCACCACAAAGTGCACTACAAGCACACTATGGCACGATAAAATGAAATTCCAGAAGAGATGAGGAAAACAGTGTTGAAATATCAGCCTGGAAATAGTTACAAAGCCATTTTCCAAGGCTCTGGGACTCCACCGAACTACAGTGAGAGCCATTATTACCAAATGGAGAACACTTGGAGCAGTGGTGAATCTTCCCAGGAGTGGCCGACCTGCACAATTTCTCGAAGGACGCAGAAAAAACTCATCCAAGAAGTCACAAGAGATCCCAGAAGAACATCCAAAGATCTGCAGGTCTCTTCTAGCCTCAGCTAAGATCAATGTTCATGACTCCACAATAAGAAAGAGACTGTTCAAAAATGAGATTCATGGGAGAGGAGGCAGAAACTACTGCTAACCAGTTTGCAAAAAAGGAGCACCTGGATGATCCCCAAACCTTTTTGGATACTCTTCTGTGCACCGTCAAAAGTGGAACCATCTCTGGACCTGGATGACTTGCCATTATTGAAGGAACTATGAATTTTGCTCTGCACCAGAAAATTCTTAATGGCAATGTCTGGTCATCTGTCCGTTAGCTGAAGCTGAGGAATAATTGGGTTATGCAGAAAGACAATGATTTGAAACACAAAATCAAGTCCACATCTGAATGGATGAAAGAAACAAAATGTAAGTTTTGGAATGGCCTATTCAAAGTCCTGAATTGACCCCAATAGAGATGCTGTGGCAGGACCTGAAACGAGTAGTTAATGCTCAAAAACCTCCTAATTTGTTGGAATTAAAGAAGTTCTGCAAAGAAGAGTGAGCTACAGTTCCTCCACAGCGATGTGAAAAACATATCAAATTATAGTTATTGTTGCTAAAGGTGGTGCAACCAGTTATTAAGGGGGTAGTTATTTTTCACATGGGTGATATGGGTGTTTGAGAACATTTTGCATTAAATAAATTAAATCATTTTTTAAAATGTTTCGTGTTTACTCAGATTCCCTTTGTCTGGTATTATGTTGTCATTTTGTCTAAAGACCTGAAACATTTCAGTGTGATAAATATGCAATAATAGAGGAAATCAGGAACGGGGAAAATACTTTTTCATGGCACTGTACAATGTGAACTAAGTCATAACTGGATAATGATGCCTGCTAAGCATATTTGGTTTTACTTCTGTATGGTGTAGTTCTGTGTAAAAATAAAAAGTAAAAAAACGGAAAAATGTGGGTTCAAATCCCTGGAAGAGCATTGCTGTTATACCCTTAGAAAATGTGCTTGATTGCCTCAGGTACTTTCTGACTGTAAAACATAAGCTATGCAAGCTGGCTGGATAAGGGAACCTGGTAATCCATTAAATAATAAAAACAAAATGGCCGCATTCAGCTGAGGGTAGGTTGAGGCGAAAGATAAGCATGTCAAAACATCACAGGGCAACCTGCCCTCTCCTTATAATTCATTTTATCATTAGGAGCACTGTGCAATATTGAACCTGTTTGCTGAATCCCGGCTTTGGATGTGGATGTAAAACAGGAAGCCTCCTCTGGGTATAACAAAGCCGAGCGGTAATGAACAAAAGCCGCAGGTCCCAGCAGATTTGTTATAGCGGGAGACTGCTGTATCCACGTAATTGCCATCTCGGTTTTCAGCTGTTCAAAAGTCTCACAGCGCTCGTTTCCGTAGACCACCGTATGCAGATTTCTTTTTTACAATTTTTAACCAAATTAATAGCTTAAATACACACTGCACATAAATTCGCAAACGCAAAAATGCATAATGGAGTTGATGTTGTCGTCCACAGCGCTGAAATATAAAATGTTTATTCGCATCTGCTGTAAACTATCGATTAGCTGCTAGCGACGATGCTGAATGTGTAAGTGCCACCCTCGGGATGACACAAACGGGCCTCGCTCTTCCTCTCCTCCCTTCCTTCCTGCCGCCCTGTCTCCAGACGTGTACCACACCACGTTCAGGTGGCCGAGGGACGACGAGGTGGGGCGGCGTCTGGTGCGGGGGGAGGTCCTGTCGGAGGAGCAGGCGGCGGCCCGGCTGCTGCGGTACCACCGGGAGGCGCACGGGCTCCGCCGCGCCTACGAGAACCGCCTCGCGGTCGTCAACGCTGACCAGCACCACGACGACGTTTACGCGCAGGGTGAGTCCGTTTGCCGGCGCGGAGGCTGAGCGCGCTCCCTCGCGTGCCCCGACCACACACGCACAAAGACATGCTTGCGCATACGCTGTCAGTGCCTGCAAGCGTGCCCGCCCCGGCCTCGTTCTTCCAGCGTTCGTTCCCCCCGTAGGCGCTTCGCCCCCTGCTGGCGGGAGGCCGACGTCGCGGCAGATCCGTGGGGAATCCCCCCGTTCCCCCATCCTGTCAGCCTGGCTGATGACGGCGGGGGGGGGGGGGGGGGGGGCTCGCCCTAGGCAGAGCCACAGGCGAAGGGCGTCCCGCGTGGCCCTCAGCCAGAACGAGCAGCCGTCACCGAGGCCATTAGAACCATCTGAGCGAACCCGTCTCGCTATTACGCCGCTCCGCTTGACAAAATAATCCTGCCGTTCGCCCCAGCCGCGTCTCCCCCATTACGGGGCTCTTGGATGTGCGCGGCGGTGGAGTTTGGAGTCTTTTGACTGTCAGCTCTTTAACGCTACTGCAGTTAGCGCCCCGCGTTGTTATAAAGTATATATATATTTTTTCCCTGCGAGCGCATCGGAGCGCGGCTTCACCCCCGGCATCCCCGTCGCCGCCGCGACGCACGCGGGCCGCGGCGCGTTCCACGTTTCCTCAGCGCCGCTCTCGTTCTCGGTTCGTTTTTTTTACGCTTTGTATTCCGGCTGTAGGTCATACGGTCTTTATCAGGGGTGTCCGATCTTAATCCAGCGTGGGTGCAGGTTTATATTTAAGCCCAGCACTACTCAGTTAGCCCCGATTCAACTAATTAACTGATCGTGGCCTTCAATCAAGACCTTGATAAGTGGAATCAGTGTGTGGTTTAGTGTGGGGCTAAAGCGAAAAACCGCACCTGGTTTTTGCGCTGGCGTCTTTGCTTTTCTCATTGCGCTGCGTCTGGCTCTTTCACAGGCAGCTCTGTGAGTGCAGTGGATAGGCTGGGCTCTCACAGACGGCATTAGATCAGGCCAGGCCTGCACTTGAGTACAGCAGGAGCGCCGTTCCGTGGGTTTTTTCTCCTTTTTTTTTTTACGGCTTCATGATTGGGGCGTGATTTGTAAGTGCGAGGTTTGGGGGCATGGAGTAATGGCTCAATTTATAATTAATAACATCTGATTTGCTTGATTGCGTTAAACGGAGGGAATAAAAAATACAGGGATTGGGGAGAAGGGGGGGGGGGTGGTTGAGGTTCTGGCATTAAGTATTCATGAGGCTAGATTGAAATACAAACCATGATAAAACTGCCTTGAATATTGATTATTGTGGTTTAAAAATGCAGTTTGATAATGACGTTACTAGCGACTTTTGACTTGATCTGGTTTTCCCTGAATTAGCTGAATTAGCTTCTTTTTTTTTTTTTTTATCCCTTCGTCATTTTTCGCCCCTCGCAGTCCGGCGTGCCAATTAGCGCGGAGAATAGAGAGGGGGGGGTTCGTTGGTCATAATTAGGCCGCGGTTAATTATCCGACATTAAGGGAGAAGCGTGTCATATTGCGCCGTGGCGTTGTCGCGGTGAAACCCAGATGAAAACAGCTGTTGGCTTCCTTGAGAGGGTCGCACCGCGAGCCCCCCCCACCCCCCCGCCGGGGCTCTCATCTTTTATTGATCGGCTCCATTATTTTGAGCCCGGCCTGCCCCCTCCCCCCTCGCCGCGGTGATGTCGGGGGGCGGGACTTTAGAGCGCCGCTGCCCCCCCCCCCGGTTAAGCGCCGGATTATCTCTCGCGATTAAAGCTTTAGGGGGAATTCTGCGCGGCTTCGTGGAGAGAGGGTGCGTGCGGATGAGAAGCCCCCCCCCAGCTGTGAGAGGGGGGAAGCACTTGAACCCGAGGTTTCCTCTGATCTTGACCTCCCTTTGGTGTCCATTAGGAAGCTAGTGATTTTCTTTTTTTTTTTTTTACAGCTGGGCAGAATGAGAGGGAAAGCAAGCTGAAGGAAATGCATCTGCCTGACAGCATGCATCTTGTAGCCAATCGAATCGTGAACCTACGGTGGTTATGCAGCTTCGTTGGACAGTTTTAGTTTTTGCTTTTTTGATGCTATAACCTCACTCTCAGAAGACCAACCCCTTGCAGGAGGAAATCAGTATCAGGCTTATTGTTGTACGTCGCTCTGGATAAGAGCGTCTGCCAAATGCCTGTAATGTAATGTAATGCAACGTATTGGTTCACACTGAAGTGGGCAGCTTGCAACTACTGCTTTCAATCCATTTACATGGAGGGGGGAAAGTGGGTCAATTAATTCTAGAACATTCTACCCTGTTATAATACCATGTCAGTGAACAATCAGGAAGCCTGAAAGTGCAGCGTTTTGCCCTGGATAGTCATGTCTGGGGGAGTTTTAAAGCTACATGCAGCCTGGCCATTGACTTCTGTTCTGTACTTGGTGTAAGCAGAACTCAGGCTCAACTCTGCGTGACCCTTCCCCTGCTCCACGAATCGATAACCCCGCTCACAGCTGCAGCAGCTTGCAGCGCAGAATCCCCCGGGAAACTTCACCTGCAGCTCCCGGCGTTGTTCCATCGCGCGTTCCTCGTCGTAAAGTGAGGGAACGCGACCGAAGCGTCGCCTCCACTTTGCGGCGGCCAGGGTTTCCTGTCTGCGTTGTTCTTGGGGGTGTGGCTTGAATGTTTGGGCGTCCTGTCCGCATTGCGTCTTACCTGCGCCGTTGGTGGGGCTGTGGCTCATGCGTTTGTGTCGCTGTGTGGTCTGGTCCCCCCACAGTGCTGACCCATGTGCTCCGCCGGCCCCGCTCCGCGGCCCCCCACACCCCCAGGGTCCTGCTCCTCGGGCCCCCGGCCAGCGGGAAGAGCCTGCTGGCAGAGAGGATCGCTCAGAAGTACGACATCGTCAACGGTGAGCTCTCCTCTCGCTCCCCAGTTACATGGATGTTTGTCTCATTAGTATCTCTTCTCTCTTTATAGCCTGTCCCTCTTTATTTCTATAACCTCTGCCCCTCTGGTTTTCTGTGTATGTGTGCATGTACACACACAACCACACACGCACACACGCACACACACGCCCACGCACATACACCCATGCACACAATAAAACCTCAGAGATGTGAAAGCATTGGGAATAGAGGTCGCTCATAGGTGTCTATATGCTTTGAAAGTTACATCAAAGTAAACCAATTTATAAAGATTTTAACAAAAACTGGTTGTTTAAACTAACTGACAATAAAACAATTGGCTGTGGTTCGAGCAGTTATGATTGTTTTTATACATTTTCAAACTATATCTCCTTTTCATTGCTCTGCAGTGTGCCAGTAGCAAGGCTTGTACCATCATAGCATTGAATCTAACAGCGAAATTCTTCCCGCAAGAAAGTCAATCCGCTTATAGCTTGTTTATGGAGCTAGAAAACACTGTCTTAGACATCGTTCTAGACTCTCCCATTAGCATGCTGAACTGGGTTCAGATTTGGTGATGGAGAAGGCCGTGGCATATGGATAACACTGTTGCAATTTTCATCAAACCATTGGCTGACCGCACATGCTCTGCGGATAGCGGCGTTGTCATCCTGGAAGACATCCCTACCGGCAGGAAGGAAATGCTGCAGCGTGGGATGAAGACGATCACTCAGAATCATTATGTAGTGATTAGCATTGACCTTGCCTTCTGAGGGGATGACTGAACTCAAGCCATGCCAGGAAAATACACTCCACACCATCGTAGAACCTCCAGAACCATGCTGTTCGCAGTTGGAACCAAGCACTCTGGCCTGTAGGGTTCTTTCTGTGTAGACCACACGTGGACTTGTCCGTTTGAAAACGTGGTGAAGGATGATTCAGTTGCCCAAGTGTATCACATTTCTTCACTGCTCAGTAGTCCGTTGACTATGCTGTTCACATAAGTGTACTCACAAGTGTGCATCATCAGGTGCAATTTATGATGCTTATATATTACCAGCTCTATGTGCCATAGCAACAGCACACTTAGACCAGCTCTATGAGCCATAGCATCAGGATGAAGAAATAAGTGATAAAGGCAACTCTAATTTGGCTTCATAAGAGAGCATACACAGAACCCAACCCCACACCATTCCAAAATTTGGTCATTTAAACATGCACTGCACATTTCATTGTCACCAGAAATAACTTTTCAGAACCATTTCTGACCTTCTGAACTGTGCTTGAAGGAGTACACTTCATTTGTGGTTTGAGAGGGCGGACTGCAGGCCTGACCAACCAGAGGAAGCTAAATTGAGCAGTGAGCTGGGGACAGCCCTGTGGTCAGATTTCAAGCCCAGACCACAGGCCACAACACTTAAATATGGTGCGTTTGGTTTGGAACTCCATAAAGGCCTTGCTGTAGTACATATAACGTACAGTACACAGTTCACAGTAACGCTGACTTTAGTGAAGGCTTGTCACACATCTAAGTTCAGGTAAAGACATCCCCTGTGGCCTGGCCAACAACAAAAAAAAAAAAAAACTACACCTCCCTTTGGTGAATGCCAACACTGCCACCCTCTGGACAAGGTGCGGGTTCCAGGTCCTACTCCAGTCCTAATTTGTATTAATAAATTATTCAGTTTTTGAATGAATACAGCACAGTGCAGTCTCGCTGGTACGGAATACATTTCAGAGAGGCAATGAGGGCTGAGGACATGGTGCCAGTGTTTTTTTTTTTTTGATCATCTCATCTTTTCCTGCATTTTCCCGCGCCGTCCTCCTCCGCCATTTATTATTTATTTTATAATTTTTTCATTTGATTATTTTTATTGTCTGACCACACTCCGGTAACTATTCCGGGATCTCTCCACCTGTCTCGTTGCGCTTTCCCCGCATTCTGAAAAGGTTACATTGGCCATTCCCTTTATTGAATCTTTCATGTCTCTCTCCCTCTCTCTCCCGCTCCCGTGCAGTTGGCTGTGGGCAGCTTCTGAAGGCAGCGGCCGCGGACCAGGCCGAGACGGGCGAGCTCATTACGCCCTACCTGGAGACCCGGGAGCCAGGTGTGGCTGCTTTCCCAACCAGACCAGAGAGGTTGAGTGCAGAGTGAGGGATTGCATTCCCAACCAGACCAGAGAGGTTGAGTGCAGAGTGAGGGATTGCGTTCCCAACCAGACCAGAGAGGTTGAGTGCAGAGTGAGGGATTGCGTTCCCAACCAGACCAGAGAGGTTGAGTGCAGAGTGAGGGATTGCGTTCCCAACCAGACCGGAGAGGTTGAGTGCAGAGTGAGGGATTGCGTTCCCAACCAGACCGGAGAGGTTGAGTGCAGAGTGAGGGATTGAGAGAAGCATTTGTGAGCCAGAAGGCCAGATTTGTTATCTTTAGAAGAAAAATTAGTATTATCATTACTACTATTAGTAGTAGTAGTTCATAAGACTTAACATTCAAGGGCCTTCTGAATCCATGCAAGCACAAATAGATGTATTGATGAGGTAATCAGCTAAATACTTCTCAGTCTGTCTGGTTTTTTACATCTGGGTAAGTAGCCCTCAGAACAACAAGTGCCATTGGTCAATGAGGGCAGATAACAAATAGTAGTGAAGGCCCATGAAACAAAATTAAAATCAATTGAAAAGCACTTTTTACAGATAACTATCTCAAACATGGTCTAGAGAGTCAGCTTATTCCCAGTATAACCCTCTCTTTAAGCTTTGTGTCCCTATGAATGTGTTCAGAAGCACGTTAATACTGCAGCTACACTTTAAGTATCCGTCCCCATCGGCCCGGCGATCGTGTGGTGATCATCTCACTGGGTGTTGCGGCACAAGTGCGCTCCGTCCCTCCATGATCCTCCTCCTCCTCTCCTGAGACGGCCGTTTCCCTGTGTCGCCCAGCCGTCCCTGTTCGACAGCTTGTGTAATTCCACTAGCCTGCTCATTCGCTCTCCCAACCCCCACTCCCCCCTCCCCCCCCCCCCCTTCCCTTCCCAAAACTAGCTGGCCCCTGATGATTTTGACGCACAGGAAGATTAGCGCGCGGAACGCCGCCGTTAACCGGTCACAGCCCGCGCAGAGCGGGCTCGAACCCGCGCACCGCTTCACCCGTTCCCACGGCGGCAGCGGCAGCTACACGCTTTTAACATTTCGGCCCGGAATGCGAACGCCACCGCGGGTTGGGGTGGGGTGGGGGGTGGGGGGTGTCAGAATCTCTGGGCGTCCGCGAAGACGGGCGGGCGGGCGGAGCGCGCGGTCACGTGACGCCGTCTCCAGGCTGATGAAATAGTAATGAAGGGTGTTGGGCGGCGCCGCTGTGATTTGCACATGAAAACGGGATCTTCCCGCCGCTCCCTTCCCGGCGACGGTCCCGCCGCTCCGCGCGCATGCAAATGATCCCGCCAAGCCTTCCCGCTCCGGGGAGTCGCCAGCCGAGGGCCGGCGGGGACGGGGGGGGGCGGGGAGGAGGGGGGCGTCGCCGGCGGAAGCTTTTTTGTCTAGTTTTGTTTTTGTTTATGTTCTGTCTTGTTTGTTTTTGAAGTTTATATTTTAATGATGAGTTTTCTTGGTTTATTTTTGTTTTTGGGTTTGCAGAATTCGGGATTTGAGCTCTTGCTCTGCCTAATTCTCTGTTTTTTACAGAACACAGCTGCTTGTGTTCAGGCCACAGAGTGTTGTAAAGTTGTAGAGCGGCAGTTACAAAGCCTTCATAATTGTACGACTGGCTAGCACGAAGAATTTACAGATGTGAATATTGAACTTGATAAATGAATTATTATCATCCTACTCAGTCACAAAATGATGGTAATAGTCACAATCATAATCGGCTGGAACATTCACATATTTATAATGAAAAAGGTGTACGTCCCCATTCACTTCAGGTGTTCTTGGGGACTAGACTGACAAGATAGTTGACTCGCATCTCTTCTGTTTAGTTGTCCTGAACAACAGGCTTTGTGAGACTTCAGTAGTTTTTTGTGCGAGTTTCCAGTACTTTCCATGCTTGTTAATGGCAAAGAGTATAATTTGAAATGTTTCAGCTTTATTGGCAAGGAAATGGAGTACTGTCAGTATTACGTATATTGAGTCGACTTGTCTGGTTGATCATTTGCAATACCTGGGTTATTTACCATCGAAACCTTTGACCTTTAACCTCTGACTAACCCTAACGTCAGTTTCGAGAGCACGCCTGTCCCCTCCGTCAAATGCAGGAGCTGTCACATACAGGTACCTTGGTTACACAAACTGTCTCACAGGTACCTCGGTTACACAAACCCAGCCTGAACACCATTCAAACAAATGAAACCGACCGGTTCAGAGCAGAACACAGTATGTATCACCCGTTTCCCCTGAAGCGCAGGGCACCGGGCGGCACGCACGCCTCGCCTCGCTTCGAAAAGCCGCCAAGTCGTTTGTCTGCGGAGAAACGTGCTAAACTCTGAATCCCGCGGCTAATCAGAAACCGCCACCGCCGTCAGGCCCGAGCCGTTCCCCATCGCGCTTTCTGGGAAGCGCCAATCCACCGCACGCGTCTCCCGTACGACGCGGACGCTCCACGCTCTCCGCCTCGGGTCTCCGGGGGAAGGGAAAGGGAAAGAGAGGGAGGGGAGGGGAGGGGAGGGGAGGGGAGAGGAAGGGCCCGCCCGCTCTCCGCAGTCACGGCCAGTTAGCCCAAGCAAACGGAGCCGCCCCCGAGGGAACGCCGTCGCGCGGCGCGTGCCAATCACCGGCGTGCCCGCGCCCCTCCGCGCCCCTCGCCTCGGGCAGCTGCTTATTAATTTAATAAACATCCCTGCGAGGCCCGCCGCTCCACGCCGCTCACGGGGACCTGCCGTCTGACACGCCCGGAGCTCGGGCCTAATGAGGCGTGGGCGGAGCCTCGCTGACAGGGCCACCATCACACAATGACACAGGCAATGCTTACACTGACACAGAACTTACACTGACACAGGCAATGCTTACACTGACACAGGCACATAGTGCTTACACTGACACAGGCAATGCTTACACTGACACAGGCCTGTAGTGCTTTCACTGACACAGGCAATGCTTACACTAACACAGAACTTACACTGACACAGGCACGTAGTGCTTACACTGACACAGAACTTACACTGACACAGAACTTACACTGACACAGGCATGTAGTGCTTACAGTGACACAGGCACATAGTGCTTACACTGACACAGGCACGTAGTGCTTACACTGACACAGGCATGTAGTGCTTATACTGACACAGGCATGTCATGCTTATACTGACACAGGCATGTCATGCTTATACTGACACAGGCATGTCATGCTTATACTGACACAGGCATGTCATGCTTATACTGACACAGGCGTGTAGTGCTTACACTGACACCGCATGTAGTGCTTATACTGACACAGGCGTGTAGTGCTTACACTGACACAGGCATTACGATACAGACGGGCACTAACAGGGGTGTACTAAAACGCAGGCTCACTGCTGATACAGGCACAGCAACACAGATACAGTTATGCAGGCATAATGGCAGAAAAACACTAACACAGGTGTAGTAGCACAGGCACACATTAATGTGCACCAACACAGGCAAATTAACACAGCGCAGCTTCACAGGATCCTTAACACCGAGACGCTGTCAGGGCTCATTAATGGTTGCACACTAACACAGGCACACTAATGAACATACGCTACCTAACGCATGCGCTCAAACTAGAAGGCACGCCGCCTGCACTCCGACACAGGTACGCCAGCGCAGGCTCACCAGCACAGCCTTGCTAACGCAGGTACGCTCACTCAGCCGCGCCGACACGGGCATGCTAACACCAGCATAAGCACGCTGGCTCTGACACAGGCGCACCTAACGCAGCCGCAGTGCCGCAGCGTAACGGCCATAATGACAGGCCGGAGATGAGAAGCCGAACGGTAGCGCGGCGGTAAGAGCCTATCGAGAGCCGCAGCAGGGGGCCGGCGGTGGGAGCTTATTAGCCGAGCGGCGCTAGGGAAACGGGGGGTGGGGGGTGGGGGGTGGGGAGGGCAGGTGAACCGTAGTGCAGAATTAATCTACGCCTCTCTTGCTTATTCCTTCACCTGCCTCGCGCCTCCACCCGATCGTAATATCGTAAGTATCAGAGTAAAACACCGCGGTCCTGTAGGAGTAACTGCCGTAAGAAATAATGATCTCTCTTCAGAGCGAGGCAATTCCTTTTTCTTCCTGTTTAACTTGGGAGGTGGACATGGGAGTCATCGTGGGGCCGCACACCTCTCTCTTGCTCTCTCATGCTCTCTCCCTCTCCCTTGCTCGCTCTCCTTTTCTTTCTCTACCTTTTTCTTGCTCTCACACTCTCTCCACTCTTTCTCTCTGTTTCTCTCTCTCTCTCTCTCTCTCTCTCTCAGTTGTCAGGCAGTGTGAGCGGGGAGACAAAGCAGCGTAGAGATTCATGGCATTAACGACCGCCGTGCCTCCCTGCACAGGAGAACCAAGCGGGGGCTCAAGTGTCAAATCCACTCAAAACACGTCCACTCCATCCCCGGCAGCTTCCTCCCTCGCACTCCCTCCCTCCCTCCCTCCCTCCCTCCTCCCGCTCCGTCCCTCTGCGAGTTTGTGTCTTCTCGCCTGTATAAAAATGTCTGTTTAAAACAAGGTACATTAAAACGAAAAAAAAAAAAAGAAAAAAACTAAAAGTAAAATGTTGAGCGGGTTCCGTCTGGCCTGAGCGTTCAGCCACAGGAGCTGGGTGGTCCTGGGGGAGCCGGCGCCGTTTGAAGATTCGTCTCTCTCCCCCTTCGCTCGCTCGTTCTCTGTTTTCCTATCCCCCTTTCTGGGTTTCAAGGTTTCTCTCTCCCTCTTCCTCCGTCTCCCCTCTCCTTTTCTCTCCCTCGTTCTCAGCCTCGGTGCAAGTTTCAGGCAGAGAAGCTCTCCGCCTTAAATAATTTACAAGTTGATTAATAGACTCACAGGGGTATAATTAGGCAGGGGAGAGACAGCGGCTAGTGTAACCAGTACAGTGCTTAGGGGATTTAGAGACCGGGATTATTAAGAAAATAAAAAAAATAGCATTATGAAAAGAGAGGGAGTGGGGGTGTGGGGTGGGGGGTGGGGGGAATGGGGGAAGAATCCTGTTCCAGCGCTGCGCAGTGTTTGAAGCCACTTCTGTAGGAGCAGGGAGCCGAGGTGCGTTTGATGTGGAAATTGGACAGTTTGAATCCGTCGACTTTAATTTTGCACCAGCCTCAGTCCCCCAACCCCCCCACCCCCCACCTCCCGGGTGCCGCTCACTTTTCCATAGAAAATACATTCTTTTTTTTCCCTTTCACCCCGTTCTCTTTATGTTTACCTTTTCTGTTTTTCTCGCTACCTACCTCTTACTTTCCCCGGTTTTCCTGTTAATACCCCTTCCCACCCAGCCCCCCCTTAAGCTACCCCCACCCCCACCCACCCCCCAAAGCTGGTAAGGAGTGAATGTTAGTTGATTCGCCCCAGTCTTACTGATGTTGCCATCAACATGAACAATTCTCTTATGTAGCCTGCAAGGCTGGGGCTAGCTGATTTTTTATTTTAATTTTTTTAATATTAATAATGATAAAGGGCATGCAGGACCAATCTTCAAAAAATCCAAATGTATAATATGTCTACTTGTCTAGATTCATACAACAATTAGTTTACTGAGCTTTTCTCCCTTATTTAAATAGCAGTGATCCCAGGAAATATTGTGTCCCGGCAAATGCGGTTTGCTGCATAACCGTTTCTGAGGTAAATTTCTCCTGTATCGTTTCCCTCCAAGAATCCCCTCTGATACAACACGGATGTGTGCGCGTAGTAAGCTTTCAGCTATAGGATTTCCTTCCCTCCCCCTAGCTGTACCGTCGATGATAAAGAGGGGAATCAAGACTTGTCGACAAGCCCAATATGTCTGTAGATCTGAGGCGATTGTTGTGGTGTGTGCCTGCCAGTGCGCTGTGTTGGCTTGTCAGCTCCAATTTCTCCTCGTCTGTTCTCCCCACTCTCTCCTGTCTGTTCTCCCCTGATGTTGCAGTGTGGTGTCAAAATGTTTCCTGGCTCTAAAAAAAAAAAAAAAACCAGCAACGCATTTTACCGTTCGATGCGCTTTGAAACGCAGCGCATTTTGTTTCGGTTTTTTTCCCCAGTCTCCGCCGTCTTCTCGTATCTTGCTGTAGCGGATTACCTGCCGGTTGGGCTGAGCTCGCGACAGGCACGGGACGCGAGCTGCTGTTTTTGCGGCCCTCTGGCGGGAAAGCGCTTCCGCAAGACGGAGACTGAGCCGCACGGCCCTTTGCGATGCTTTATGAAAGGGAAAGGGAAGTTTTGCTGGAAAACCAATACCAACAAGTCTATGGGTTCGTGTGAGCATGCGTGTGTACGCACGCGCGTTTGTGTGTGCACATGTTTGCATGTATATGCCCATGACTCATATAGATGTGTGGTAGGCACAGGTGTGTGGTCTGTGTAATGGACAGTTTGCAGCCATTTCATTCAGTCAGTCCAACAGCTTGTGCCCCTGTCCGCCCTCTCTCTCCAAATCACTAGAGGGCGCTAGAGATGCCAGAACATTCTTGTTTGTCTCTGCATTGAAGTTGTGTGTCTGTGTGTGTGCGTGTGTGTGAGTGTGCGTGTGCGCGCAATGAGAGGGGCAGGTATGAGAATTTGGTTTGTGCATTTCAGAAGGTTTTCCTGGGATTCCTTTGAAGTTTTTCACACAAGACTTCTGAACATCCATAATTTCCTCTTCCTTTAGATAACACAGAGGCAGGTTCGATCCCCTCTGTGATCAAACTTTAATTTCCTTTCTACCTTTTTTTGAGGAAAGGCGCTCTATTTATACTCCACGATTGAAATGTGATTTTCTTTAAGCATCCTCTCCAGTAAGAAAACCTGAGAAAGCGGAACAAATCACTGAGATAAAAATATATGTACCTTTTGACATTACAGCACCATGCTTTGTTTTTCAAGCTGTGAAAACATGGTATTGGGAATGTGCTTTTCAAAATGTATAATTTTAATGATATTATAAAAATAGCAAATAAACAGAATAATTTAATTCTATTTAAATACACATTTTTGGCAGCAGGTATTTATTTTGGCTGTTGGTTATGTCACATAGTTCATGTAAATATCTTGTACAACCAGGTTTATCTGGTTTGGCATAATTGTATGGAAATATATTTTTTTTAGCAATAGGCAGGTTTTTTTTGGCTGTTGGTTATGTTGTGCAGTTCAGGTGACAGCCTTGTTTGATCTGGTTTACCTGTGGTGTGGTTTTCCCAGTACCCGACAGCACGGTGCTCCAGATTCTGACCCAGCGGCTCAGCAGGCTGGACTGTACCACGCGCGGTTGGGTGCTGCACGGATTCCCCCGCAACGCGGAACAGGCCAAGAAGCTCCAGGAGTCCAAGTTCATCCCGTCCAGGTAACGTCTCTACCGGTGACAGGAGATAGCAGCGTAGTGAACTGGGAAAAATGAGACACGTCTTCATACCAGGACATATTCACAGCGTTACTGTGGAGAAAAAAAGTCTTTTGGTTGGTTCAAAGGAGCTAGAGGTTGATTGGCAGCACACAGTAGCTCCACCCATTTTCAGGTTCATGAAGTCCCATTCTCCCATTTCTCTAGTCTCTGTAACAATGGATGCTTAAAGAATGTATTGCCACAAGGGTCACACCAACATGGGGTGGACATGTTGCAGTTTCATGTTGTTCTCTACTGATCACCTGGTGCCTCCCCCCAACAGACAGCTGGTCTTATAGCTGGTGGATTAACCCATTAATGCCCAGATTTTTCCCAGAGATTTCTTTTTAAAGCATCTATAGTCGTGCAAACAATATTCACAGATGGACAAAGAGTGGTAGAGACTTTGGCAACTTTATTTGCCCGCAGGCTTAAATGAGTTAAGAACAGAGGTTTTGTCAGTGTTTAGGCAACATTAACTGACAGTATTAGTCACTACTGACAACTGAAATGCACAGACAGTGAATTTGCCACCCATGTCGCAGTCACACACAGGCATCAAGGGCAGGTGCTTATTTCACCCAGAGGAGCCTTTCTGAACAGCTAACACAGATCAAAATAGTGAAATATGCACTGTTCTAATGAGCATAAAACAGTCTTTCAGTTATTTGAACTAAAATGCAGGTGTCTGAGCTAAATAGAGTAACACAGCTTCATAAGCCGATGTGGCAGCTTGGTTTGTTCTTATCTGTGGTATTAATATAGATTTTGTCTTTTTTTTTCCTTCGCATTTTCTAAATTCTGTGTAGCCTTTTAAAAAGGTAGTATTGTTGTTTTTGCATACAGGGAGAGGTGGATTGTGTCCCATGCGCTGAAATTCAAATGTGTTGTGCTGAAGTGCCCCCACTGTAGCTCATGAGGAGCTGAGGATTGTGGAACAGGGAGGGTCATCGGTGGGGATGATTGAGGAGAGGCTCCTGATTGGTCACGTCAGTGAGGCGCCATCACCGAGCACGGTTTATTTCCTGTTGCCCAGGATTCGCTAGTTTTGGCCCATGTCAATCTCTTTCAGTCAAACCTCATTCAGCGTAGCAGCACTTAGAGTCAGGCTGTCAAGCATTGACATTTTACTGGGGGAAATCAAAAACAAAAAAAAAATCATTTGAGTCTACTCGGTTAAAAATGGGAAAGCGATTCCGCGGACCTGAAGGGCGATGCATAGATATGCAGGATATGCAGTCGGAATAGCATTAGAATGTCATTGGCAGGCTGTGTGTGGCAGCGGGACGCGCGATTGGCCGGTCCCTGGGGGAAAACGGGAGGCGCGGGTCAGCCGGAGACTCTGGAGCTGGGGCGGCGCGGCGCGGCGCGGCGTGAGCGCCCCTGCATGGGGGCTGGACGCGACGGACCTGCCGCTCTTCAGCCGGCCCCGGCTCTGCCGCACCGCCGCTCGCTAGCTGCCGCGACGCCGTTCTCCACCCGCGCGGGTGGCGAACGGCGATTAGCATGCGCGGCGCAACGTGCAGTTTAAAACAACTGGCAAAAAGAAAAATACGGGTGGGGCTAGGCCTGCGCGTAGCCTCCCGCGTGGCTGCTGAGGGTGGCGGATAGTCTGTCGGTCCTGGGGGGGGGGGGGGGGGGGAGCGCTCGCTGGAAAAGAACAGGTCTTTAGTCCCCGCCGCTGCTGAAATTGGATTTTGGGTAAGTGTGGAATCGCGGTCCGTGGGGGATCGCGGGAGAGAGAGAGAGAGAGAGAGAGAGAGAGCAAACAGATGTAACACAGACGCGCGCACGCACTGGGAGAAAACTCACGTAGGCGGGAAAAACAAACTCTGAAAGAATAACGTGTCCCTGGCGGGAGGCTGAGAGGGGCGCGTGCGGGAGCCCGCGCCGTGGTTACGCCTTCCTCACGCGCGGCGCGTGGGAGGGGTGTTTCCTCGCCTCCTCGACCTCTGATGCGTCCCCGTGGGGGGGGGGGGGAAGCGAGCGCTCGGCCTCAAAACATCACGTCTTTATTTCGACAGTTTGACTCCCCACTCGCTCCGTGAGCTTTCATCCGTCTCGATGAACAGCAGGCGCCCTGACCACGAAGGCTTTGTCTGCCATTGCGGGTGTCGGCAGAGTGTTGAGGATCTTTATTTTCCTCCGTCTGTCTTTTCCCGTGTTTACCCCCACGGCTCGGTTCACTCTCCGCAGAGCGTAAGAACGCTGGGAGCCTTCGGTTTGACGTCGAGGCGCGCTGCGCTGAGCTGCGCGGACTCCGGTGAAGGGGGTTTTTTGCTCCACGGTGATTTTGTAACTCGATGCGGTGTCGTGCACATCGCTGGGTGGCCGCAATGAGGAATAATGACATCATAACGCGCGGAGCAATGCAATGATGTTATGCAACAATATGAAACGGAGCATGTGCGATTGTGGGGTTTAAACCGAGCCTACCTGTCTTTATCTCTCTTTTTGTTTCTAATTCTTTCTAATTCTCCCTCTGTTTCTCACTTTCTCTCTCCCATTCTGTCATTCTTCCCAACTCACTCCTCACTTCTCTGCCTCTCTCTTTCTGTTTCTGTCAGTTGTCTGTTCCCCTCTCGATCTCGTCTTGTTTCTTCATTCTGTGTCCATCCCTTTCACCTGCTCTTTCTCTATTTCTTTCCTGTTTCTTTTTCTCTCTTTCTATCACACCCTCTCCATCTCATTCCCCCTCTCTCTCCCCTCTCCCTCTCTCTATCTCCCTCTCTCCCTCTCTCTCTCTCTCTCTCAGTGGCGGTAAGCAGCGGCGGGGTTGATGGGGAGGGCGCGGAGGTTAATTACTCCATTACTGGGCGACTGGTGCAGGAGCTGTTTAAACAGGGCCGGTATCAGCGAGGGATTAGGCCTCATTACTCCAGCCAAAGCTACGCCATCGACCCCCTCCCCCCCCTCCCCCGCCCTGCCGCCGCGCGTTTGCTAAGCGTGCCGCCGAATATTCATACGCCCACCGCCGCGGGGAGGGGAGGGCGAGCGAGCCGGGCGGGGGGGGGGGGGGCTTAACTCGCCCCAATCCGCCACCGAGGCATCCCAAGCACCGCGGGGCCGCAAATTACCCAAAATACCTGATCTGGGGGGGATGGCGCAGGCCCGCCTCGCAGGTTACTACCCGCCTCAGCGCCAAGCGGGGTGAGGTCGTCGGTGGTGGAACGGGCGCGCTTGGTAGCGTAGCGTCGTCTGTCCCCGTTTTTGGGCCCGTCACATGATTTGGATGCGATTCGGTCTTGCCGTTCTAATTGGAAGTCATTCAGATGAGGGGTTTCGAGGCGGAACGGGGAAATGGAAGCCGTTCCTGAGCGTTCCGAGAGGAGCGGTCTACTCCTGGGGGAGGTGTGGGCTTCCTGTAGTGAACCCCAATCGCATGCTCTCGACGATGTTACCAGGACAACGCCTCAGTGAAGCCAGAATGGGTCCCGCCTCCCTTGCTCCCTTCATCCAGATATTTCAGACAAACCTCAGATGTAAAAAAGCATCTGGAATGTTGGGCTTTCTGAACTGAGATGTTTGAGTGTAAAACATTTTGGTAATAAAGCTAAAAGTAACAGCAACACAAATTTATAAAATCGGAATCCTTTATCGATTGTAATTACTTGTGTTATTTTAGCTTTATTTTACAAATAGTCTGCTTTCATTTTGTAGCTAAAACTTGTTTTAAGATAATAACCATCAAACAGCAGTAATTGTGATGTTAGCTTTATGAAGGATCTCCTTTTCAGTAACTCTGCTATCTCTGCCCTTTTTCAAACTTGAGATTTTTTTTGTTTCTGTCGAACATTATTGACTCCTCCGAGTTTTATTCTTCATCAGTGGTGTTAAGACGTGGGCCTTAATTCCCCTTATGGTTGACAGGTCAGTCTATGACTGTATCTCTGAGGTTCTCTACTGTATGCTTAAGGCTGACTGTGTCATATCCACTTATCACCGGCAAACTGGAACGATACCTGGCCATTTAAGCAAATGGAGCTACTTAGTTCCGTCTGTTCTCCTGCACCACGAGCGCTCCCCACCAGGTGGCGCTGTGCAACCTCGCCACAGGTGCCTGCGGCTCACCTCGCTCCTCCTCCGGAGGCGCAGGTGTCCCCGTTGGCCACGCCCCCCCCCCTGGCCGCGCCTCCTCGTAAAAACCCTAAACCGGGCTCCCGGCAGCTCGGGCGGTGGAGGCTCGCTGTCACTCCTTTTCTGGCGGGCGGGGGGGGAGCTGAAGGATCCTCTCATCCGGAGCGCGTTAATAAGGAATGCCCCCAACGCCGCGCCGGGTAACGGAGGGGCGGCTAACGGTGGAAAGCGCCGGAAAACGCTATCAGGAACAGGAGCGACCGCGGAGCGCTAAAAAAAGGCCCGAACGACAGCTCCACCGAACAGGGGGGCCTAGAGCCGGCGAAAGGGAAGCGAAACGCTCCACGTTCAGAGACAAGAGACTTCTCTGGATTTCAAAGCGGTTTAGTCCGTTTCTCACGAGTGACAGGATGCAGGTGCTTTCAGCGTACGGCCTTCGTAAGTGCGGCGTCGCGTCTGTATCCCAGATACTGCCGCGGTTACAAAAAGGCCAGCGTTAAAAACCACTCGATTCAGCTGTCACGTACTAAAAAAAAAATATTTAAATACAGGCGTTCAGCTGACGACAGAGAGCTGACAGAAATGACATTTCTAACTGCTGAAATACGCCTGCTCGTATCCTAATACCCCTGTCAATAGAAGCCCGTAAAGAGGGATTTTGGCATTTCTGACATTACAAAGGGCAGGAGCGATCGCTGCCACGCAGGGCCTGTGCGACCCGTCAGCTGGCTGCCATTGCTTCTCCGTCTCCTGCGCAGTTTGTATTAGGGACAGGGCTAAAGGGCACGTCTGCAGACGACCGCTCTGATTGGTTGCGCACGTGCGGACGGAGACGCGAATCGAGCTGCCGGACGTTTTTTTTTTGGAACGAACGCAATTAACCGCGAGCCGCTCGTGCTGGTCTTGGGCCCGTCCCTCAGTTTACATCCCAAAGCCCAGCGAGCCGTCAGGGGAAAAGCCGACGGCAAAGCAAATGACAGCAAAAGCGGTTGTTTGGAGAGCGGCGTGCCCTCGCGACATCGAAAAAAATAATAATCAGGGAACGGAGAAGGAAAACGGATGCACTCGGTCAAATTTAAAGCACTCCAAACTCTCACTCACACACGCGTAAGTGCTCGCACGCACACACACACACACACTGCATACACACACAGGCACTCGCACACACACACACACACACTGCATACACACACAGGCACTCGCACACACACACACACACTGCATACACACACAGGCACTCGCACACGCACACGCACACACACACACTGCATACACACACAGGCACTTGCACACACACACACACACTGCATACACGCACAGGCACTCGCACACACACACACACACACACACACACACACTGCATACACACACAGGCACTTGCACACACACACACACACTGCATACACGCACAGGCACTCGCACACACACACACACACGTGCGCGCCGGCTCCAGAGGGGTCGTCCAGCTTTACCGATGGAAATCCAATTACATCTGAGGCAGGGCACTCGATTACACGGGACGTTTTCCTCCCCGGGAACGCCGGTCCCTGTTCAAACCCGGAGCGGGGCCTCCATTATATAACGGAGGGGAAATCAATAGGCCCGGGCGGGCGCTGGCAGGAGCGCATTAATATTGAAAGCGCGCGATCAGGGGCGCACGTCGGGAGAGACCGCCACCGCAATCACACGGAGCGGAGCGCGGCCGCCGCCCCCCTGCGCCCCCCACCCCCGGCGAACGATCGGGGGCCCGCGCCCCTCTGTTTGCCCAGCGGCCTTTTATCTCATCCCGCCCCGCCAGAAAAAACCCTTCGCCTCAACCTCTTCTCCAATTTCCAAAATGGAACGGCCGAGGAGGAAAGGAAAACAGAGGTGGGGAAGTGAGGGAAAGAGCTCTGTTTGCTCTTCTGAAAGGGTATTAGGGTGCAGCTCGGCAGGCGAGGGCGAGGGAGGGGCGGGGCAGAGCGGCGGGCGTGCTCGTCAGGAGTGCGGGGCTCCAGACGCCCAATCTCCGCCCCGCCCCTCTGTTTCAGGCCCGGCGGCGCGTCCGGCGGCGACCACACTCCGAGCTGAGATAACGCATTCTCAGAGGCCGGCCAATCAGAAGCAGCGGCCGTTTCACCCGCTCAGTAGGTCTGTGCTTACACATATAAAGTAAATGTGGCAGCAGCATGAATGGCAGCGCTCCCGCGTGTGGCGTATGCATGTTCATCTCGGTGAAGTGCGTGGTCACTGCTGGGTGCAGTGAGGTGCAAAGGTGGCAGCCCTGACCAAATGAAAGGGCCTGTCTTCCAGGGCGGGGTCCGGGCCGCCCCGCGGCTCGATGCTCGATGCGCGGAAAGGCCGAGCGGAGCCACGCCGGCCGCCTCCCCTCTCCCCGCAGACCCCTCGCCCTCCGCCATTAAGGGCAATTACGGAAGCCGATTAAGGGTGGGAGTGGCCCCCTTAAGCGGGCGTCTGAGCGGTCTCCCTCGCTCCATTAGCGCCCCCCCGGCCTCGTTTGCATATCGTTATCTTAATTGAGCCGGCGGCCGGGGGGGGGGGGGGCGAAGCAGCGGCGTGATAATGTTACTGATGAGATGGGGACGGCCGGGCGCCAGCCATTTTACCTGACAGCTTCATTAATTAACGGCTATCCGGTTACCGGGGCCCGGCCACGCCGACCGGGGAGGGAGGAGGAGGCGGCTTGGCGGTTTGGCGGTTTGGCGGTTTGGCCGCTGCCACGCCGGCCCCTTCGACGGGCAGGTTCTCAGGAGCCGGCAGGACCCCCCCGGCAGGGTCAGGCTCGGGCCGATCCTCTGTTCGCCTTGCTGAAGGGCTGCCTGATCGGCACCTTTTTGGAACCCGGCGGAGCAGAGCTAGCAGGGTTACCGTGAGACGCTAAGTACAGAGAGTCGCGTGACTGCGCGCGCAGGCTAGCGTGTTAGTCAGCGCGCTAATGTTTTAACGCTCGGGGTTAATCCAGATTTAACCCAGCTGAAGTCCGCAGCGATCGGCTAGTCTGCCTGTGCTGTCACCTGGCTTACACCTGTAATTCCTGCTGTACCAGAGCACTGACCACTTTAAAACAGGAGGCCTCTCTCCTTTCTGCTTCCTTCTCTCCGTTTCTCCTTTATTACTTTTCCATCCTCTCCCCCTTTTTACTGTTGACTCTCCTCTCTACTCTACTCCCTCTCTCCATCCCTCCCTCTCTTGAATGTTTTTGAGGCTCTGCCACACAGTGCATTGGGATGAGAACACGCCCGGCTGCCCGACTATCTGCTTGGCTGCAGATAGCATACATAGGACGGAGTGTAGCACAGTGGGTAAGGAACTAGACTTGTAACCGAAAGGTCGCAGGTTCGATTCCCGGGTAGGACACTGCCGTTGTACCCTTGAGTAAGGTACTTAACCGAAATTGCTTCAGTATATATCCAGCTGTATAAATGGATACAATGTAAAATGCTATGTAAAAAAGTTGTGTAAGTCCCTCTGGATAAGAGCGTCTGCTAAATGCCTGTAATATACTGTAGTGAAATACTTTGTTTATACTTACATGACATTTGGCTATTTTGGCTGCAGAATGTCTGTGTCTGTCTGTCTGTCCGTCCGTCCGTCAGTCTCCCCGCCGGGGCAGAGGTCGATTCGGAAGGCCGCGGGCAGCGCGGGTCCCGTTTCCTCGCTGTCCTAATTCGCACGGAAAAAAAACCCGAAGGCGCTTTCGGGGCGATCCGAATGAGAGAGGTTCCTTCGGGCCGGCGAGCTCTCCTCTTTTGTCATGTAAAAAAGCCGCCACTCGATCCCAGGGGAGGAAAAAAAAGGAGAGAGAAAAGGAAAAAGGAACCCTTCAGATAATCTTCCCTCATCAGATAATTAAGGATGTGCCCGCGCTCCAGTGTCCCGCTCGCCTTTCAAAATCCGATCAATCATTCGGGCTTTACCGGGCCCCGCTCCTTACTGAAACCGTAGACCGCCGCTCGTCCTGCACCGTCCAATTGAAATGCTTCTAGCGCGCGCCGTAGCGACCGCGTGTACGCTGCGTGTGCCCTGTGCGGCGCGTGTGGCATTTAGCCCGACTGGGCTCCGCACGCCAACGGACGGTGTATTTTATACACGCCGACTTATTTCTGCGTGCGGCGTCACCTGCCTCAACCCTCTCCAGCGAGCCACAGTTTGGGATCTGCGGGTTTAGATCCGTGAGCGCGTCGACACACTTGCTTATGACGGCCCATCTCACTACATGTATGGGAAAATTTATGAATGAGTTTGTGAAATCATATACTGTGTATCATAGAAATACATGACTATATATTAATATGTTAGTATGTATACATTAGTATCCACAAGGTCATTAGTCTTGTACGGTACTGCATTAATCTAGGCCACGCAATGGTGACCCACAGCACTGCTTAGAAGCACTTCTCTCCGGGACAGCAGTTTGCATTGAAGACAGTGTAAGATGATGTGATGAATGTGGCTGGCATTGTGAATGAGCGCAGCGACACAGCGATGCAGAACCAGGCAATGCTGATTTGCCGTAATTGATAAAGGACGGCAGTGCGGCTGGAAAAACGACGCCAAAAACCCGGTTTGCCCTGCGGTGACCCCGGAGCTGGCCTCCTCTCAGACCGCTACGCCAGACCCCGCCACGGGGGGGGGGGGGGGGGGAGGGGGGGGGTACCGTGCGGCCGTATCTCCCCCATAACCCCCCCGTAACCCCCGTCCCCCCAACAGCCCGCCCCCCTGAAGGGCCAGGCTTTAACTACACTCCAGTTTGGCCAGTGCTCGGCTTGTTACAGCCCCAACACGAGTGCAAACAATCAAAGTCTTTGGGAACAATGAAATATGCATGGCTATCCGTGACAGGCAGATAAAGCAGGGCAATTAGCCACGTAATCCTAGAGAGTCGCGGGCAATCGGCAGCTTTAGCCCCGTCCTCCGCTATCCCCTCCCTCCCTCCCTCCCTCTCTCTCTCTCTCTCTCTCCCCCCCTCCCTCTCTTTCTACCCCCCCCCCCCCCCACACCCACGCTCGCTCGCCACTCTTGCTCTGTATTAGTTAAATGTATTTTGTGTGTCTGCTCCCCATCAAATCAAGCAACACTTCCTCTAATTGGCTTATAAATAATACAGCAGGGCCCGCATTATAATTTAATCAGTGGTAAACATTGCAGGGGCCGTCTGTAAAGAATCTATCCCTCATTAATTTCTTAATTTGGGTAGATGGAACAGGAGGGAAGAGAGGGGAGAGGAGGGAGGGGGGGGGGCAGGAGAGGTGGATCGGGTGAACGGAGCCGCTCGGATCAGCCGGAACGGAGGAGACATCTGGAAACAAAGAGGGAGAGAGAGGTGAAGGAAGAGTTTCTGTCTCTGGCTCCGGCTCAACAAACGCAAGGCCCCGCTCTCCTGTCCCCGACTGTGTGTGTGTGTGCGCCATCTCACGCACACGCACACGCTCGCGCGCGCGCGCACACACTCGCCATCGTTTTCATTTCGTATAACGCTCAACAGCGCGCGGTGATTGACAGCTGCTTGTTAGCACATGTCATTTGTCTGAAAACATCAAGCTGTCGGGTAAAACCAAATCGAGTATAAATAAATTCCTCTCGTACACTCCCCGTCTAAAACACACACAGGCACACACGCACACGCACACACACACACAAAACCCCCTCCTCAAACCGCTTGTTACCCCATCATCTTTTTTTCCCTCTACCAAGTTTATGAATATTTCATCATGTGGCATAAATATTAATTCTAATAGCTTTGCACAGTAGTTATTATTTCTTTTTTAAAGACAAATATTCATTAAAATTTCAAGATACCATTTCCCCCAGAAATAATTATATACACACGCGCACACACACACACACACACAAACAGAGACACAATAACAAGTGACAAGGCTACCCAGGCACACAGTTGTAAAGCTGTATTTTGGAGTGCATGACAGCAGTGGTAAAACATTGAACCCAACAAACTGCTGCTTCCCCACTCCCCACTCAATATAAGAGCCTCACTAGTCCCCCAGAGATGTCTCTATATGTACCACAGCAGGTAGTATGCAGTGTGTAGTAGAATAAGCACTGTGACCTTCATATAGGAAGCAGCCAGTGTTCAATACAGTATGCACTGTGACCTTTATATAGGAAGCAGCCAGTATTCAATACAGTATGCACTGTGACCTTTATATAGGAAGCAGCCAGTATTCAATACAGTATGCACTGTGACCTTTATATAGGAAGCAGCCAGTATTCAATACAGTATGCACTGTGACCTTTATATAGGAAGCAGCCAGTATTCAATACAGTATGCACTGTGACCTTTATATAGGAAGCAGCCAGTATTCAATACAGTATGCACTGTGACCTTTATATAGGAAGCAGCCAGTATTCAATACAGTATGCACTGTGACCTTTATATAGGAAGCAGCCAGTATTCAATACAGTATGCACTGTGACCTTTATATAGGAAGCAGCCAGTATTCAATACAGTATGCACTGTGACCTTTATATAGGTAGCAGCCAGTATTCAATGCAGTATGCACTGTGACCTTTATATAGGAAGCAGCCAGTATTTAATACAGTATGCACTGTGACCTTTATATAGGAAGCAGCCAGTATTCAATACAGTATGCACTGTGACCTTTATATAGGAAGCAGCCAGTATTCAATACAGTATGCACTGTGACCTTTATATAGGAAGCAGCCAGTATTCAATACAGTATGCACTGTGACCTTTATATAGGAAGCAGCCAGTATTCAATACAGTATGCACTGTGACCTTTATATAGGAAGCAGCCAGTATTCAATACAGTATGCACTGTGACCTTTATATAGGAAGCAGCCAGTATTCAATACAGTATGCACTGTGACCTTTATATAGGAAGCAGCCAGTATTCAATACAGTATGCACTGTGACCTTTATATGGGTAGCAGCCAGTATTCAATGCAGTATGCACTGTGACATTTATACAGGAAGCAGCCAGTATTCAATACAGTATGCACTGTGACCTTTATATAGGAAGCAGCCAGTATTCAATACAGTATGCACTGTGACCAGTACACAGTCAGTAATACAGAAAATGAAATTGTACAAAAATCATTTCTATAGAGGGATTGAGAAGGATTTGAGGAGGATGTAGTTTTATCAGGGTAACGTTTTGGTATATTTCCAATAATTTCTCAGATTAGGGGCAGTAGTTTTGATGAGGGTTCGGTTCTAAGCGCAGCTAGCTGGTTAGCGCAGGGCTGTTCACGCGTACTGTAACCATGCGCTCGAAGCGCTCGGCGGGACCCCCCAGGGTGGGGGCCCCCGACCCCTCGCCGCGCCCCCCGCTCGGGCGAATCGCTCGGCTCGCTGCGCTCATTATTATTTCAGTCGGAGCTGTTTGACTTCGTGCCGCGGTGACTATTTGCGCGTCAGGCACGTGTCCTGTACGCCCTGCCCATCCCGGCGTGACACGCACCAGGGAGACACCCGGTGGGCGGGGAATCCTGAAGAGCCTGCCGCCGCCGCCGCCGCCGCCGCCGAGGCTCGCGTGGAACGCCATGGAAACGTGCGCAGGACGAGGCTCTCAGGAAGAGCCGCGGAAGCGTGTAGCGGGCCAAACCGGGGACGATTGTAACACAGCTGACGACGGGAGGCGGGCGATCGAGCCCGCGGAGACGCGCTGAGGGCGGCGTTGTAGATCCCAGCGCCGTGCACACGCTGGGCGTAAATAAACCCTCCCAGCCGCGCAGGAGCGGTGTGCCTCAGTCCAACGCTCAGCACGCGGGCGTGCAGGCGGCCACTGTGTTCAGTTTGGTGGCAGCATCGACTCAGGGGAAGAATTGTAATTCATTTCGTGAGGAAGCTGACAGAGAATGGCATGGAGACTGGAGGTGGACTGAATTCCAGAGACATTTGTCTCCTAGAATCCCTTGAGTTTTGTGTTCCACACAGAATGACCACAGGGAGAATATAGCGAGCAGGGAATCACTTTTACAGGATATTATTATTATTATTATTATTATTTGCTTGGCCTGGTGAGTTTCATAGGTTGTGTTTTTACATTTCATCCATTTGTAAAACCTTATATTTTCCTGAAGCCCCATCCATGAACCAGGTCTGCAACTTCTATATATATATATATATATATATATATATATATGTGTATATGCATGCTTTCTGAGACTTTTGGAAACAGAATGATTTCTCAGTGCTTGCAGCTCTGCTCTTCTGCTACACGGGAGGCCACGCCTCGCACAGTGGCTGAGACATCCAGGGGTGCAAACGGCCAGCGTGCTAAATTTGAGCTGTGCGGGATGAGGGGCGTCTGCCGGGCCAATGAATAAAGAATGAGGCTTCAGATGTGCGGGTGGAACGTCCCCCCCCGCCCCCCCCCCTCTCTCTCCCCAGGGTCTTCTTCCTGGAGGTGATGGACGCCGTGGCGCTGGAGCGCGTCGCTCTGAGGGCCGTGGACTCTGTCACCGGGGAGAGGTGAGCAACGCCACGCGCGCGCGTGCCTCAGAGTGTCCCGGCAGCCAATCACGGGGCTCTCCCCGCGCCCCTCCCACTCAGACTCGGACGTATAATCTCAGCCTCCCGGCTGCGTTGGCGGAAGCAGCCGCTGAAAGGGCCTCGTCTCCGATTGACCAACTGAGTGACTTATCCTGGCTCACGGATTTATCCATTTATCGAGCGGCTACCGCAGTAATGACATTTCACCACTAGAGGGAGGTCATTTTCATGGCATGGTAAATGGTAAATGGACTGCATTTATATAGCGCTTTTATCCAAAGCGCTTTACAATTGATGCCTCTCATTCGCCAGAGCAGTTAGGGGTTAGGTGTCTTGCTCAAGGACACTTCGACATGCCCAGGGCGGGGTTTGAACCGGCAACCCTCCGACTGCCAGACAATCGGTCTTACCTTCTGAGCTATGTCGCCCCATGGCCTTCTAAACTTGTTTTTTTTTTGTGTTGTTTTTCCCCTCGTACTTTTGCCCCCTCCAGGTACCACTCCCTGTACAAACCAGCCCCCAGTCCAGAGGTGCAGGCCCGGCTCCGGCAGAGCCCCCTGGACTCGGAGGCTCTGGTTCAGGCCCGGCTGAACGAGTACTGGGACCACATGCCGGCCCTGCAGGCTGTGTACCCCGACGCCGTCTACATCAGCGGCGAGCAGGACCCCCACACAGTCCTGGAGTCCCTGGAGAGCCGGCTGGTGGGCCAGCTCCCCAAGCGCCTGTCATCCCCAGAGCAGTGGTGATGGAGAACACGCGGGGGAGAAAACCTACAGAATGAACACACACACACTCTCACTCTCACATGCGCACACACACTCTCACATGCACGCACACTCTCACGCGCACGTACACACACTCACACACACACACACATTATTATGTATGTCTTCTTTTTTTTTACAAAGTGAAAGTGAAATATTATGTGTATCTTTGAAAAATCACAATTAAGCATCTAACCCGAAACTCTTCTATCATTTGACTGTACCGATGTTTACCGTTTATGGATGACAGCACGCAGAAAGGCATTCGGTCTCCAGCGCCTCCGACCGAGCGAATTCGCAGGCTCACATTCTATTTTCCTAATCACAGTATCGAGTGGACCGTCTTTCAGTGGCCCTGTCCGGCTTCGTTTAATCATGGCGCCGGTGGCAATTCATACGGCCGTCCCCCGAACACGGACGGGAGCGAGCAGGAGCGCGCGGAACGCCGTTCAGAGCGCGCGTCGAGTCGCGGAGCCCGGCGGCGGTAACCGAGCGACCGCTCGCCCGTATGCCGGCTCGCTCCGGCGGCGCGGCGCGGCGAGCAGGGGCCCCCGCGTAATCGTGAGTTTGTTTAATTAATGTAGCAGTAAAATGCAGCCTGTTCCGGCACCGAGCCCGAGGAGGGGTGTTAGTTCCGCTCCGCCGCCCGCGGCCCGCGGGAAGCAGGGCGCCGCCGCCATAATCGACGGCCCGCGCCTCTGCGCCGCCTCCCCCCCGCCCCGCTCGCCCCCCCGGTCACCGGTCGCCTCCCGCCGCGGCTCGCTTTAACAACCCCACACCGACACGCCTGCCTGGCGGCACGCCGGTTTAATTACCGCAGATGAAGTCTGGGGTATGAATCTCCTCTGAATACTCCACACGAGGGGGGGGTGGGGGTTGCATGTTAGTGGAATTGGGGGTGGAGGTGGGGGTGGGGGTGGGTGGGGGGAGGTTTATGCTGTCAGGGCCGTGAACTTCCCCCGCCGTTTTAATTTTCGGGGTCTCCGTCCCTCCAATCTGCGTCCGTTCCCCGGGATCGCACTTATTTATGCAGCCTGCCAATCTGGCTTTAAAATGCTGTGGGGAATCGGCGCGTGCCGCATTCACGTCCTATTCCGGCGTTTTGCTAAAATGGACTCGTGGGGGTTAGGGCTGAGTAGTTCGGTTGAGCAGTACGGAATGTGTTGGGCGGTGTGGAAATTATGTTGATTACGCCGGCGGCGCTCTGTCAATTTGCACGGCTGCTGGAACGCGTTCGGTCAGGAGCCTCGTTCGAAGAAAGCCGGACGGGAAAAGCCATAACCGCGGACGGCCGCGAAATATGACCACTTATGTCAGCGAAGCTAAATGTTCGCCCCATTATACAGTTTACCCGGCACAGCGGCCAATAAACACACCGCCTTTCAGCGTACGGAAGAAGCGGACCACAAACTCAGTGTAGAAAATACTTATAAACATGTTTATTTACAAAAGAGAAAGGAAAAGAACATACACAAGAAATAAAAATTAAAAAAAAAAAACATACAGACCATGCAAATAAATAGGGCTTAAAACCTCACCCCTATCCCTGTGAGCTTTAACTGCCCAGCAAAAAACAGCACCATTAAAGTGTATGGAACAGTTTCTGGAAGAAACCAAAAACAGGGGACATTGGGGGGGGGAATCTGTGGCTCAGATATTCCCTCTGCAGGATTAAGTGTTTTTTTTTTGACAGTCCATTAATGTTAAGAACCATTGCACATAGCTATAGTCAGATACTGTAGTGAAGACTTACGGAAGGCACAGGGCATTGTGGGTCGCGGGCCTCCTGAGTGAGATACAGTTAGTATCCTCTTGAGCAAGACACCCAAGCCGGCTGCTTCAAAAGGACAAGCTCCATCAATCAGCAACACATGGACAATAGATGGTAAACCTTACATGATGCCATTTGCAAAGAAATTTGTGCAAACAAAATGGTGTCTCGGTTCAACAATGGAGGTGTCAAGACCAATGAACCTGGGGTTTTAAACTGCAAGAAGCAACCAATCGCCCATCGAACCTTTCGTACCACACAAGTGACCAAAGCCTTTCTGGTGCCGACTTTCTGCGCGTTAAGTTATGAACGAAATCCGGATTTTATTCAGACAAGAAAACCGACGTGGGAGGCGAAATCATAACTACACGGAATCACGGTTAACGTGATCCGGCCATCCACATCAAAAGATAAAAAATACACGGGTTAGTGGAAAAAAATCAATCTGAGGACAAGCGGGAGAAGAGAGCTAGGAAGTGTGAGGTTTCCTGATCTTAAAAAAAGGGAGGAGCTACAATACTCCGTCAATCACTCACTGCACTGGAATCACTGAATGGTTCTTGATTCTTCATGGTCTTTTTTTTAATTGGTTAATGGGAATCAGTGATTAACAACGCATGGTAGCTGCACACAGTGTGGGCTTCCCTCTTCCATCACTTTTGGTTATTGGGTGGACACATAATTACAGCAAAAACGTTTTATAACTATATAACATAAAATAATAGGTGGACTTAATAATTGGGAGGGTCACATCACAGATACACTTTTTATATTGATATAAACGTCTGCAACCGTTTCTCATTGGGTTGATAATGCTGTCATTTTCCTGTCTTTTGTTTGTGTTACCCAAGTCTTGCAGTATAAAATGAATCAAGAAAAGAACATGTTCTTTGCAGTTGTCGCGATAATTTCTTTTGCACGAATGCATTTTCTAATTGTTTTCACCATTGAAAATCCACTCAGGTCCATTTCATGAGCAGGGTCTCGGATATTCCTGGGGATTCTTCTAATTTAAATTGGATCAGTTCTCTGTTGAGGTAACTTTGACACTGAAATTCAGTAAAGAAAATACTGGCTAGTTTTTCCAGCGATCGTGTGGCGTCACAAATACAGTAAAAAAAAATTAAACTCACATCAGTGTGGCCCTAAGCACTAGAGGTCTAACCCCTACACAGCAAACAATCTCCGACTCAGACAATTAGCGTTCAGAGATTCTTCCTTTCTATAAATCAAGGTGTTTGAATGATAAAAAAAAAAAACAATACTCATACAATAAAAGAAATGGCTCCTGCTTACAGGTTTGGCAGCAGTCATACTTCAGGATCAAACTTTCCAGCACATTTTCTTCCGAGAGCAGTGTACTGTGCATTCGGTCTACTTCTTACAGAACTGAATACTGTTTATCAGCACAAGTGGTCGCACTTGTATGCGTGTTTTTTTTCCCCCATGTTCTGGAGCTCGGACATCAACTTATCACTTTAAAGTATATATTTTCAGGTCCCATTTTGTTGATAAATCAGTAATCATCGACATCTAAATCATTCAAAGGCAAACAAAATTAACATGATTTTTTTTTTTTTTTTTTTTTACACACATTGACCTTTATAATAACCTTTAAGCCGCTAATATTTTCTTCTCTACTTGACATTTTTTTACAAAGAAGCCTCCGCAAATAGTCATATCGTCACATTTACAGGAAAACCTGTCCTTAATCTACTCTGAAAATCAATTAATTAGCCAAATTCAGCACCCGATTCTTTCCCTCACAATACTCGACCTGCGTTCCACAGGCGTAAGCTTTTAACGTCAGCCGAAAGAAGGGAAACACGAACGCCGCGGCAGATCCGCACTGATCCGGCCCTCCTAGTCATTCGCCGTGAGGTCTGGACTGCACAGCGCTCCTGACGCTAACCGACGTAGCCCGGCGCTCTGAGCGGGTAGCGACCTAGCGTTAGCCAGCGTGAGCCAGCGTTAGCGAGGCCGGGGCCCTCAGAGGCACGGGCGGACACGACGGCCGGGGGGCCCCCCCCCCGAGGTGCGCCGCCGCTCCAGCGCGTCTTTGATCAGGAGCCGCTAACCTCCGTGTAGCGCCGTGGCGACCGGGGGAAACACGCCGCCCCCCCCCCGCCCCCTCCCCCCGTCCCCGCCCCACCTCCCCCCCTCCCCAGGCCCGTGTTCTCAGAAAAGGGTTAATCATATTTAACAACGTGCACTCTAACCCCGGTAATTAAAGCGGGCCGCGCGTCGGCCCGCCGGATCGGTCCCTCATTACCGCGGAATCTCATTAGGAACCGGACCCTGGGGAGCGGCCCCGGTACCTTCAGCCTCCCCTTCCTTCCTTCCTTTATTTCTTTCTTTCTTTCTTTTTTTTAATCTGCTCTCTCTCTCTCTCGCTCTCTCTCTCTCTCTCGCCTCATTTATATGAAGTCCTCGTCTCAGGAGTTCTTACGGGGCGCGGGCACTGAGTGACAAGAGGAGAAGCGTCTGCTCCGCATCAATTTCCCAAAGCCAATTAGGGGGAAAGGCGTTTTTTTAAAGGAGCGCAAGCGCTCGGGAACTCCACCGGCTGTGGCTAAAAAAAAAAAAATAATAATAATAAAAAATTGAAGTCTCGCCGCGTTCGCGTCTCTTAGCTACCGCGGCGGAGGCTCGCGGGAGCGGGGAAAGCGACGGGCCGTGGGAGCGTTTCCCAACCCGCGTCCGCAGGTTCCGCAACGCCAACCCTAACCCTAACCCTAACCTCACGCCGGAGCTCTGGGCTGCGGGGAAACGGAAGAAGGGTGTGCTTAAACTCGCCGTTTCCCCCCTGCGCGACGAAAGGGAACACAAATCAATAACAGTGGTGATGAATGGTGGTGATGATGTCGTTCGCGGTCCGCGGAGACCACGGCGGCGGCGGCGGCGCGGCCCTCCCGCTCGCCGGCCGTCCAAACCGCGGAGCCTGGGGCTGAACGGACCGTCCGAACCGCGACTGGGACTAGAAGAGCGGGGAGTCGCAGAAGGTGCACGGCTCCTGCAGGATCTGCTTGATCCAGTCCGGGTCTGTAGGGGGGGGGGGGGTTAAAGGGGAGAGACTTTAGCACAGGTGCTGCTACGGTACTACAACCCAACACCAGGGT
Source organism: Anguilla anguilla (assembly GCF_013347855.1). Lineage (NCBI taxonomy): Eukaryota > Metazoa > Chordata > Actinopteri > Anguilliformes > Anguillidae > Anguilla > Anguilla anguilla. Next base: position 20,216,141 of record NC_049210.1, read on the forward strand.
TCAACAGAGGAGCCTCTCCCTCGAAGGTCAGCTAAGCTACGCTGTGTACTTATCACAACTCGGCAGCTAATGCTGTTATGAGCGGCCTGAATAGGGCAGAACCATCGAGCTGCAGGTCTGAGCAGTAGCTGGTCTGAGCAGTAGCTGGTCTAAGCAGTAGCAGGTCTGAGCAGTAGCTGGTCTGAGCAGTAGCTGGGAGCACAGTAGCTGGTCTGAGCAGTAGCTGGGAGCACAGTAGCTGGTCTGAGCAGTAGCTGGGAGCACAGTAGCTGGTCTGAGCAGTAGCTGGGAGCGCAGTAGCTGGTCTGAGCAGTAGCTGGTCTGAGCAGTAGCTGGGAGCACAGTAGCTGGTCTGAGCAGTAGCTGGGAGCACAGTAGCTGGTCTGAGCAGTAGCTGGGAGCACAGTAGCTGGTCTGAGCAGTAGCTGGGAGCGCAGTAGCTGGTCTGAGCAGTAGCTGGTCTGAGCAGTAGCTGGGAGCACAGTAGCTGGTCTGAGCAGTAGCTGGGAGCACAGCTTCCTCGCCCTTTAGCCCGGTGCTTATAAATGAGCAGCTCCATTAAGGGGCCCCCTGTTCAAATCCCGGATTTGAACAGGGGGCCCGCAGACCCCCGGGGGTCCTTGAAGGTACTGTAGGGGGTCCCTGGCCAGACTTGATATGTTATAAAATATAAATATAACCCATTTTCACTTATGGATGGGGGGGGGTCCCACTGGATGCTTGAGCCTGGGTGGGGACCCCTGGATCAGAAAGGGTTGAAAACACCCGCTCGAAATGCACAATTTGTAAAAATGGAAACTGCTATAATGATCTAATATAATAAAGACCACACTGTCTAAACCTGGACCAGGAGGGAGACTTTCTGTCATTTACAGATGTGCTGAAAGTGTCCTTTGGGTTCAGGGCGTGGCAGGAAGGCGGGGCTCACCGTCGGGCACGGGGTGTCTGGCTATGCTGTCCTGCAGGAGGCAGCGTCGATACGACAGAGTCTGGCAGGCCTGGTACGTCAGCACACACCTGACAGGGAGAGAGAGGGAGAGAACAACATTTATGCCGTCGCGGCGGGGGGGGGGGGGGGGGGGCAAGCGAGCACGGCTTCTCGCCGATGTAGGAGCGGGCGGGGGAGGGGAGGCGGGGGGGGGTGCGCGAACATCAAAGAGGCGAAGACGGAGCGCGACTCGGGCGTCCCCATTACCGCGTTATAAAAAACAAACAAACAAGCGAGCGAACAAGCGAACGAGCGCGGCGGCCGGCGAGCGAGCGAGCGACGCTACATCAAACGGGCCGGCGGGCTCCCGTCGGCCCGCGGATCTGAACGGAGGCGGCGGGAACACCGCTCCGCTCTCTCTGTTCCGCCACTCAGACGCCGCGCCGCATCGCAGAGATCAGAGAGGCCCGCCGCGGGAACGCGCCGCCGCCGCCACGACAGCGGGCTGGGATAACGAACCGCAGCCACGGCGACGCGCGCGCGTCAGGGCCAAACACGCTAACGTTAGCCCAGCGAGCGCGACTACAGGCATCACCACCTCCTGCAATAACAGTGGTAACTTATTAACATCATTATTATTACCGTTATTATGAAGAGGAAAAAAAGACCTGGAGTTGGTTCAGACGTGGCTTTTAAGAAAAGTGGACATGATAAAGTTGTGATATGATGGGCGTTAGTCTGTTAATGCAGTTTACAGGGAAGCGGTTTGTGATTGATGTGAAAACTACAGTCAGGCCCGGTCAGTGTAATTGCATTAGTGCCAGTTACTTCAGTGAGAAGAGATATTTCTTTTTAATTTTGTTGTTGTTAGACCAGAGTGCACTGACTCTGGCGGGGGAAAAAAAGACTGCACAAAGGGATTTCTTGCTGATTACATGGATCAAGATTTGAATGCTTGTTAATTAGCAACAAAATCTGAAACATGAATTTATATATAATTTCTGCCAGACAGTGTGTGCGAATGCAGGTCTCTTTACAGTGAGTGTTTACACAGAAACAGATAGTGTTTCGTTGTGACACCCTGACACCCACCAGTACTAGAACCAAATGAATGAAAATGTACAATAGAGGCAGTAGAGGGAATGAGGAAATGGCTGGCCTGGGCAGACATGCACTGGCCATGGAGAATGACGGTTTGTGTATGCGCTGTGGTCAGTGGGTGACGGTGGCCCAGAGGGACAGAAAGTGCGTTGCAGGACAGGGAAGTACGTGCCTCAGCCACATGTGACCGTTACTGCACACTGCCTGTCGCCGGTCAGTGAATGGAAGCACCTCCTTGCACAGGCTGCAGTACTCTGGGAAGGTCTGCTTGTTCATCTTCTTGAAAATGTGGCCAATCAGGACCTGAATGAGCAACAGCACAGGAAATGACCAAACAGGAAGAGACGTCTGTCTCTGCTCTTGAACATTTCTGTCATTATACAAAAACGCATTCAATCTATTAACAAACAGTTGGAGTAAGTGGTTTCACTAAAACATTAAGTTGCCAGCCATTGAAATTCCTTATTTAACTTGTAAAGTTAACCTGTAAAGTAAATTTCTCAAGCTAACTTTATTCATCTAGGAAACCTTGGACTCTTTGAACTAAAAAATAACTTAACATGTGAAAACATAACAACTGTTTCATATGGAGTGGGTGAAATAAATACAAAGTTAGAAGAATTATTTAGTTAATAATAGTTATTAATGAGTATGAGAAGTCTTTTGATTCTGAAGTGTGACCAGCAGGGACATCACAAAATCTGTCGGTTATTTTTCAAATTAGAGTACAGTACTAAAACTCTGGGGACACTAAACTGGTTGTGAGGTAATCTTGTGTGGGGGGCATTATTACGGCGGCCTCACCCTGGCGGCCCTGTCCTCGTAGGTGGGGTCACTCATCAGGAAGTCGCAGACCCCCCTGGTGGGGATGCTGGTGTTCTCCGTGATCCAGGTGTGCAGGTACACCTGGCCCAGAACCCTCTTCATGTGCTCGCGCGTCAGGTGCGACTCCACCGCCTCGATCCACGCGATGATCTCGCTCATCTGGTCCTCCGAGGGCCCCCCGACCTCGGGGCCGCGCGACCGCGACCCCGCCCCCTCAGAGGCCGAGGCCGAGCCCCCGGCGACCGGCTCCTCCTCCCCTTCCTCCTCCTCCTCCTCCTCCTCGTCCTCGTCATCCTCCTCATCATCCACGATGAAGGCCTTGGCGTCCTCGTGGGAGGGGCGCCAGCGCCTGTCGGCGGGGGCCTTCTGCAGGGACTGGTAGAGCACGCGGAACAGGAAGAGCTTGAAGCGCCACAGGTAGGTGGAGCCCGTGGCGTGCACCTTGTCGTCCAGCTCCTCCTGCAGCAGCGGAGGTATGCGCTTGTCCCGCAGCACCTTCCAGCGCACCAGGTCCAGCAGGTCCGTCTGCCGGAACAGGTTCTGCACGCCGGACTCCAGCAGCTCGGCCGCCGCGTCGTCCGGCGTCTTCAGCGTGACGAACTGCACCTGGTGGGCGCGGCCGGGCGGGCGCTGCCCGTTGGTGAGCCCCTCGGCGGTCACCAGGGCCAGGTAGGCGCCGTTGGGGCTGACGGCGACGCCGTGCGTCCTCCGGCCGGCCACGCCCTCGGGCAGGCGGATCTCCTCCTGCTTGAACATGACGGCCACGTCGGTGAAGATGGGCGTGAGCTTCTTCACCACGCCGTCGGCCGAGCAGGTGAAGACGGAGCCGCCGTGGCGGCCGGCGGTCATGGAGGTGATGGGCGAGGAGTGCAGGCCGGTGATGTGCGAGTTGTGCACGTTGAGGCCGGCCTTGGAGATGAGCAGGAGGCACCAGAAGAGGTAGGAGCCGCGCGCCGCCACCACCAGGCTGCAGTTGCACTTCTGGTACGGGTGGAAGAGCGAGATGCACTTGATGTTGTGCACGGGGATCTGGTCCGTCTCCTGCCACAGCACCACGGGCTGCCGCAGGGTGAAGTAGCCCTTCACCGCCTTCAGGTTGACGGGCAGGATCTTGACGGGGCCCACCGAGCTCCCCACGATCAGGCCGCTCATCTTGCGCCCGCTGTGCTCGTACTCCCACCACGCCAGCACGCTGGGGGCCGACACGCCCGAGCGGATGGTGCTGCACGACACCACCGACTCCCGGCCCAGGAAGGGCAGGCCGAACTGCCAGACGGCCACGTCGCCGTTCTCCATCAGCACGGCCAGCAGCACCGTGCCCACGTCCTTGCACTCGTTGTTGGTCTGCACCTGCTGGGTGGCGCACACGCTCGACCACTCCATGCGCACGGGCGTCTGCATGCGGTAGCGGCGCTCGAGCTCGGCCACGTCCTCCAGGGGGCCCCGCGGCGCCTCGGCCCCCGGCAGGCAGTAGTCCTTCTCCGCCAGCATCTCCCCGTACAGCTCGGTCAGGTCCACCAGCGTCGTCCACTGCAGCCTGCTGGCGTTGCTGTGCACCGTCAGGCGGTTGTCCAGCGTGAGGCAGGCCAGGAGGCACCGTCCGTTGGTGTCGCAGCCCAGCGGGGACCAGCTGGTGTACTTGAAGCCGGCGGCCGGGGGGTGGGCGTCCCCGCCTTGGTTCAGGGTTCTGTCCAGTCTGAAGCACTGGCTCACCGCCAGGTCCTTGGAGCTGGCATACTGTTCCTTAATCTCTAATACCTCCTCCTCTGGACCTACCTGCACACAGAACAGAAGCAATACAATAAAAAAGATGAAAAGAAAGAACATTGTAAAAAAAAAAAATACTGAAAGCGACCAATTTAAAAGATTCCCTTTTTGTCTTAAAATTGCCAAAAGTCTAGCAATCTAACATTTATGCATTCATGGTTAAAGCTACTACATTCGCTTTATTTTAGAACTGTAACCTAATAGCAAAAAAAAACTTTAAATAAACGGTTCGTTTATTGTACATACTGGTCCGTCAAGTATATTTCACTCGTTCCAATTAGAGTTAATTTGAATTAAGCTTCCGGTCCATATGCAAAAAATTGGCGGAACCCATTACTCATACCGGAAATCACTGCAGATAAGTCTGTAAACAAAAGTCGCATGTCCACGTTTGTCTGTGCACTCCTAGAATTACAGAGAATGGTGTACATATGCTTTAATGTTAATAATATAAACACAACAATTAGCTTGCTAATGCTAGCTAAACACACACTTGCAGTAGCGCGTCCGATCACGATGCTATTTCGCTCAAAACTAGCCGTCAATCACCGCGATGATACACTAACGGTAGTAAGGAAAAATAAAAAAAATAACAGATTTGAAATGACAGGTCGGCTGAGGGATTGATCCAGCCACTCAGCAGCCTCTCGGTCGAAACTTAGCTAGCTAACGTTACCTTCAACACACAGCTGTTGTCCGACAGGGGGATAGATGTGCGATGGATGATCAGGTCTTGTCCGTAGCCGTGGACATCGCACACGATCTCCATCAGAGAAATGTTATTCGTACTGGAGGCCGAGATTCGGTGGTCTTCGGACCACGAGAGCGGTTCTAGGCCGCTCACCGGACTCAGGAGCTTAACAGTGGGCTCCCTTATAACGATCGGTCCCACTCCCGTCCAGGGATCCGTATCTGGCTCGGATTCGGTCCCAGGTTCGGCCTCCCCCCCATCTGAGCTGCGATCTGGGCTAGAAGCCGCCATTTTCCATGGGAAAACAAGAAAAGCGTCTCCAGGAAGTTACGTGTAGTTGGAGGAGGGGCTACTGCTTAGAAATATTGAATGCGAGGACCCCAGCAAGCACTATTAGTATTGCCTCTCTTGTACATATAGAAATGTGTTATACGACTACCCGACGAGCCTAGATCATTTATCAAAGTCTGACAAGCAGTGGTGTGACTTTTGGGTCGAAATGTAAAGGAAACGTGTCTCTGTGGATGAGTTTCGTGGATTGTAGCTAAACAATCAGGCACTTGGGAGGTCCCCAAAGTTTTGAGCAGAGGTACACACGTGGGTTTCACTGAGAAGGTTTGTCAACATAGGTTGTAATAATTTGTGTAATTTTAATATATATGCTTATCTCAGATTAATTTAATCTCGTTAATACGCCAACACAGCGAATGTTACGTGCATCGTAATATTTTTAGCTAGTTTGTCTGCCTACATTGGCTAGTACTTTATCAAATAGCTAGCTAGCTAATGTTAAGTAGCTGTCATGAAGTTAATTGACACATAGCTAATGTACTTCCCCTGCTTCCTAACTACCTATCTAACAATGGACATACGGTTAATGTTCGCCAACTATTTTAGCTAACTAACGTTACATATCTTACGTAAAGTTAGTTATCTTGTGTGAGTGTATAGCCTGGTTTTCAGTTAGCTCTCACGTGGCAGACTAGCTTGATAAGGTCATGCTTTGTTAACGTGTAGTTATTAATAGAGGTAAGTGTCTTGCTATTTTGCTGTTGATCGTGTCTGTATGTGCTCTAACTTTGTAGCGGAAAGTAATAACATTTATACTGAGATGGCAGAAGATATGTTGATGCTGAACATCACAAACTCAGCCCCAACCTTCAATATGGGGAACAAGAAATTCAGGAGTCCATTCAAGCTGGCGGATAAATGGGTTAGTTAGTATCTTATTATTGTTAAAAGGAATGTTTGATTAAGTGCTATGTATGTTAATTATTACCATGACCTGTCTTGTGTTGGTGTTTATCTTGAATGGCTTCGGCCTGCTCAGTTGCTCTCTTATCCTGTTTAGTATGTCTGCATGTTTTAGTTGTCATCTAGGTAACATGGTTTAGAATGCAATTAAACCAGCTCCTGACAGTATGACAATAATACCGTCATATTAGCAGGCTAAGTAACTGTTGAACAGAGTTAGTCATTTCCCACTTGAAAGTGACTGGTTTTGCGCTTCTATGTGTGCTTTTTTCTTTGCTAGAAAAGGAAAAAAGCAGAGAAACGGAAAGCGGCGGACAGACACCAAGAAGCCCCCCCATCCAAGCAGAAATCACACACAGCCCCCCAGCAGAAATCACACACAGCCCCCCAACAGAAATCACACACAGCCCCCCAGCAGAAATCACACACAGCCCCCCAGCAGAAACCGCACACAGCCCCCCAGCAGAAATCACACACAGCCCCCCAGCAGAAACCGCACACAGCCCCCCTGCAGAAACCGCACACAGCCCCCCAGCAGAAACCGCACACCCCTTCCCAGCCTTCCCAGACCCCCCGCCAGCCCACTCAGAAGGAGGAGCCCTCTGATCACTGCCCAAAAAGCCCTCCCATTGAACCGACAGAAGAAACTGCAGGGAAGAAGGTGTTGCAGACGCAGCCAGGGAAACGCGCCCAAAAGCCAACAGGTCCTCCTGGACCCCGTCAGAGGAGTCAGCCGGAGGACGGGAGAGGCGAAGACAGGCCATTTATCAAGACGTCGTCGCTCTTCAGAAATAACCCCGACATCCCAGACATTCACAGGTTGGTCAGCTGGAAGACGTGAACCAGCCTGCCTGGCAAATATCATGGCAGGCTGAGTGCACTATGCTCCAAGTTACATATTGTGAGGCTCATGACAGAGAACTGTGAACTCATCCAGGCAGACTATACCTTGAAGCAGAAGAGGTGGGAAGGGGGAAGGGAGGGTGATAATTTTGTCAATGCTGTCTTAATTGGCTGTGTGCTTGTTACCTTGGTTACACTTTCTGCCTTTGGCTTTTAGGTCTGATGTGACCCAGGTGAAGGAGAAGGTGTTCACTAGCGACTCCTTTGCAGAACTGGAGCTCCACCCCCACCTGGTTAGCTCCGACCCACTCATACGCACACAGGCGCAAATACACATGCACTCTCACTGCTCTTCTACTCTGTTTTCATACGTATGAGTTTAAGTCTGGGCAGCCAAAACTTAGTTCTGGGTAGCCCTGCATTGTGTTACTTTTCCTTATAACTGAAAAAGAATCCCGACCCACCCACACCAACTGCTTAATTATTTCTGCGATTAATATGCGATTTTCCTGAGCATGTTCATTGAAGGACTTGCTAATCCGTCAGTTAATTACACGGGTAACTAACTTGGTGTAGATATGCCTTCAGAAAGAGGTTCTGTTTCCAAGACTGATGTTATTAGATGGATTTAAGAGGGAACTGTTGTGGTTGACATTGAAAGTGACTCAGACTGGGAACTGAGATTAAAAACCAGTGAAAGATAAGATAAGGTGAATGGTTATGAGAAAAATATATAATCATTTTAAATTTACTTCTAAGAAAAAAAAATCATGAAAGTGCATGATACGTTGAGTAAGTCGATTGTCTGGGATGAATCCTGCAAAGACAAAGATTGACACTACGTAACATGGATTTGTTAAACTGTCTGATAGAACTCACCTCCATGTAGCACTGTCTTCTGAGGATAATTTACCTGAGGATATTTCCTTCATATGTATACCTATTGGCTTACCCTTGGAACATTTCTACAGGAAACATCATGTTCTGTTTTGAGAAACATTTTAAATTATGATTTTGACTGAAGTTTTAAGAAGTTTCTTTTTTGCAGGTTCACATAATTTGCACTGCTAGTCTTGTTTACCAGCCCTCTGCATTTGTGCAGTTGTGATATGTCCTGCTGTTTCCTTGCCTCATGTCCTTCTTCCTGGGTTTTTTTTTCAGCTGTCCACTCTCAATAATGTGCTGAAAGTGACTAGCATGACCAGGTATGTGGCACTAAAACGCACCTGCACGTGATCCATCTCGGTGTACTATCTGTCGCTCACTGTACACCACTCTAGGGCAAAGCTTGTGGTGTGGAAAAAGATGGTGAAATATTACACAAGATGCGTCACCTATAAAGCATTGTCCTGTTTTTCATTTTGAGCCTTAAAAGTTCTTTACCCAAACTTGTGGTGAGGTCATACGAAAAGGCACGACGAGCTCTGCCAGTCAGTGAGAATCTCTCCTGTAGAGCGAACTGGGTGAACCGATCCATGGTATGACATTTAATGCTGTGATCAGTGCATTGATCATTGACCCCTGGGAGGCACAAGTCATGTGATCTATATATGCACTTGATTGTATGCATTGATGCGTAATATTCACAGTCATTAGGGGACTACCAGGAGTTTGCAGTGGTGGGAGACAGTTGACCTTGTCTCAGGAGGGATGGAGTGAGTTGAATTTAGGCTTGGTTCCTCTGGTTGCCACTGTCCTCCTAACTTAAATGCCTGAGTCCACAGGCTTTCAGTTGTTATTGGTGAGAGTTCTGCCACTTGTCTGATGGGCGGCAGCTCTCTCCTGTAATACTCTGTGGCCTGTAGGGTGTAAAATAGTCATTAACTGGTCGGTAGGTGCAAACACTTTAGCTGCTGGGCTCCTTGTGCTGGTGCTGGGGGACACGGCAGAGGGGTCTTTTCAGTTTTAAAACTGTGGAGCAAAGAATTGGTGAAAAAGAGTTTTGAAAAATGCACAGATAAGAACAGCTTCCATTTGTGTGTCTGTCTGTATGTGTATGCATGTGCGTGTGCACGTGTGCCTCTGTGTGTGTGTGTGTGTGTGTGTGTGTGTGTGTGTGTGTCTGCAGTGTACAGAAGGAGACCATTCCTGTGCTTCTGAATGGGAGCGATGCGGTGGTGCGGTCACAGACTGGATCAGGTGGGTCAGCGCCAGCCGTTTGTTTTTAATACTTTGGCTTCACTTCTATTATTATCCGTAATGTGTTCTAGGCATATTATTACAGCCATTATAACCTTATGATCCCTTTTAGAATGCATATGATGTGTGTTGAAAGATGCCTCTGACAGGTTTAGCAGGTCATAAAATTTCTCAGGACGAGGTGCAGATATGGAAACATAATGGTGTTGTGAATGTATGAATTTATGGAGCTGCGAATGCACTGTGCCAGATAGCGATGCCTCTGTACTGCCCCTCCAGGTAAGACCCTGGCCTACGGGATACCACTGGTGCAGACTCTACAGGCCATGCAACCTAAAATCAAGGTAAGTCAGTAAATGATGGTCTTATTTTGTAATCCAGTTTTCGCAGTGAAATTGGTCGACAGAATATCTAAGACCCTGGTTATGGTTTTACACTTTGTCGTACGTCGCTCTGGATAAGAACGTCTGCCAAATGCCTGTAATGTAATGTAAAAAAAAAAAAAGAAATTTGCGTGAAATAAAATGAGCATTAAATTATACATGCAAACGTGTTATAAATAAGCCAGAAAAATCATACATCGGGTTACCTTGAATAGCATGCACCCTAAACAATGAGGGGTAAGAGCAAATGGATTCTATGGGTAAGTGAATATATATACTGGAGGGCTTCCTTTGTCTACCCTCTCAGGACGGCTTTGGAGGGTCTGCCAGGGTCTTAGTGGGGCGTGGGTTTCTTAAATGGAGACGTAACCTCGGGCATTTCTGCAAATGGCTTTATTTATTGTATAGTAATAAAAAAAAAAAACATAAACCACAAGACACCATTTCAGTCAAAATACTCTTTGAATAATTAATGGATTAAACAGCCCCTAGTCATTAACTGAAGCAGATATGCCCCCCCCCCCCCTCCCCCGGTGTTAGGCACCCTGCTGGTGACACAAACTGAAGCTCTCTCCGCTGAGCTTGCAGCTTGCAGCGTCTACTGTGCACTTGATCAAATGATTTTGCTCCACTTTCACACGGTATCAAGCACACGGCATAGTTCTATATTTAACTTTCCCACGGTGACGTAGAGTGGATTAAAACCTACAGGGTTTTGGTCCAGTTACCGAAAATATGCCCGTGACTCTGGAGAAGTTGATTAATTCATGGCGAGGTCCAGTTTTCATCATTCAATCGTTAATCATGTGATGATAAAAACTTCATTGATCATTATTAACTCGTTTTCCCAGCTGTTTCTCTGTCTGAAATGGCAGTTGATGCTTTTAAGAAAATGGCCTGTAATGCTTGTGAAATGGATTTTGATGATTTATTCCCTTCAAATGTCTCACTTCTTAATTAGAGATTTTAGTGAATTCTTAAATTTTGTCTATGTTGTGCTGTCTATGGTTTTATTATTGATGCAACGAGTCCCTAAACAAATGTTAAAGCTTTCAAAGTAAAATCTTTAAAGGTAATTCTACTCTATGAAGTGTTATTGAGTCCACACTGGATAAAATGCAATCTCTGAGTGCTCAAAATAATATGCTTTATCAGAGTTGATTTAACACTGAATAATTAGCTGTGTCAGTATGTTTTGAGCGTTGACAGACTACGTTTTACCCAGTGTGGGCTCACTGACTCTGTGGAAGTTCAATTAAGACTTCAGGTTTACCAAACTTTTGTCAGCGTTCACGTAATTTTTCAGAACTACTTTTCGTGTCGGTCATTAATTGTAATAGCTTTGTCGTCTTTTTAACGACTAATCGTCCGTAATCTCTGGTCGTGCTGAGGAAGCGTATCTGAATTGAAGCGAGTGAGCGAGCGAGAGGGAGGAGGAGGAGGAGAGGCAGCGGGCTGATTAAATTGAGCGGCGGTATCAGTGCCGTACAGGTAACCGGAGCCCCCCCCCCCCCCCCCCCCAGACCCGCTGGCCGGTTCGGGAGGCAGGAAAACAATGCTTTTAGAGGGCCTGAATTATTGAGGCGCGCCTGTCATTGTGCGTTTTCATAAATAGTTACAGCGCATCACTAAATAAAACTAAACACCCGGCGGGTTCGGGTTACCCCGCTGTAATAAAAGCGCACTGACGGAGCCCGCAGCCTCCTCCCGCGCGGCGGCGCAGCCCCCACCCCCGCACCCCACCCCCCCAGCCTGCCGTCACGGTGCTTACGCGCTGACAGCTGTCTGACCCGCCAAATGGAGCCTACAAGCCCGGAGCCGTGGCGGGCCGCTGACGGGCCGTTCGCCGCGCTTCGGCTCGTACGAAGAGCCGCCGCGTCGCTGCGACGTCAGCGTTAGCGCGGCGAAACCTAGCCGCCGTCGTCGGAAGACAAATTGGAACGAGTGCCCGATGGACGGGGGTCGGGTGTGCGCGCGCGAACCAACCCTCCTCTACTCGCGCTTTTAATTTGACATTTTTTTTGTCCCCCCCCCCACCCAATCACGTTTCTTCAAAGGCGCGACGGACGAGAATCGTTGTCGTTCGTCACGTTCTTAATGATCCTTGTAGGGTATGAATATTTCAGGCCTGCGTCGGTCTGTGGGGGCTTGTGACAGGAGGGTCTCTCTCCCTTTCTTTCAGAGAGGGGACGGTCCGCTGGCCGTCATTGTGGTCCCCACTAGAGAGGTAAGGGAGCGTCCCATTAATCATTCATCGCTCTCTCACACACTCGCACACACGTTAGCCCTTCTAATCCCCCAATTCAGAAACAAGTTTTTGTTTTGTGATGTTTAGAAAAAAAAGGTGTGTGAAATGACATCCCACCACCCCCTCTCCTCAGTCACAGACAACTGCATCAGACTTCCTTAAACAACCCCCCCCCCCCCCCTTCCAACTGTCACACTCGTGGTGTTACACGTTAATGCGTGTGAAGTTCTGCTCACTATCCACTGTGATTCGAGAGGTTGGCCTAACCAGCCTGTCGCTGGTCTCTGTCCCCCCCCCCCAGCTGGCCCAGCAGAGCTTCCAGATCATCCAGAAGCTTCTGAAGGTGAGGCTGCAGCTCAGTGCAGACTGCGGGAGGCTTTATAGGGGGAGAAAAGGGGGGGCTTAAAATCTCATTGTAAAATGGCTTTTGAGCTTATCGGTTATGGTGCCTCCTTTCGTTTTTTTGTTGCTTTGTCCCTTCCTTCGCTCGTTCCCTCTCTTTTTTGCGCTCGTTCGGCCGGTCAGCCCTTCACCTGGATCGTACCCGGGGTCCTGATGGGAGGGGAGAAGAGGAAGTCGGAGAAGGCCAGGTGAGAGCGCCGTCTCCTTTCCCGCGCCGACGCGCGTCTACGCCGAGCCTCGATCCGCGAATCTCGGAGATGGCTCGGCTTTTTTTTTTTTTCTCGTGCTCGCACGAGGGATCCGGTTCTCTTACGTGCAACATAACCCCCCCCGCCGTTCATTATTCATCAGCTTGTCAGGTGGCGTCATTCGGGGGCGGCCCGCGTAGCGTAGCGCGCTGCGTATTACCCGTTTGTCCGGCCGCGCGCTTCGGTTCAGGTTAAGCGCCTTGCTGAAGTAAAGCAGGCTGTGCCCCGCCCGGGAATCGAACCCGCAGCCTTCTGTTCAAGTCCCAAAGGTTCCCAAACTGGGGTCTGTAAAGAAGTCCTCCGCAAAATGAGAGAAAAATATTTTGCCCTTTCAAAGAATATTTTGCTTTTATTGGCATATTTCATTATCACATGATTTAAGCTTTTAAAATTAAAAAAAAAAATACCTATGCTTGGTTTACACATCCTTGGCAATATTTGTCCTTGTTGTAATTATGAAATAATTGTACTAAATGGCTTTTGTCTTATCTAGATCCATAATATAAGGACAAAATTCTTAGTCTGTGTTTTAGAACTTTCAATTACCAGTAGTGATGGTTACATCGGCATTACAATGTTCAGTTAAGAACTTTGTAATCACATACTGTACCCCCTTAAGGGATAAAGCTACTGTGAAGCCTCCTCCTCCGGCTCGAGGCTTGGCTTGTGGGCCTCGGTGTGGAGAGAAGCAGCTACACAGATTACATGCATGATCACGGCCATATACGATTGGGCGTTCCAAATTTTGGAAAAAAGCGGGGGGGGGGTGTGGGCGAGATGGCGGGCAGATGTCCGTGAGCGCATTCGGGCAGAAGGTGAAAGTCGTCTCTGTGTTCAGGCTGCGGAAGGGGATTAACATCCTGATCTCGACGCCGGGCAGACTGGTGGACCACATCAACAACACGCTGAGCATCGCGTTCAGCGCCGTCCGCTGGCTCGTCCTGGACGAGGCCGACAGGTACAGGCGACCCCGTCGCTAAATTCCCTAAATCTGTCTGCGGGCACCTGGCGGACAGTTGGGCTGGTACACATACAGTACACAGACACACTCGCCCGCACACACATACACTAACACTTACCCCTGAACACACACGAGTGAACACTCACAAACATGCCATAATAAGGCTCTGCTGTTTCCTGAACCTTGTTTTGTGGCCTGTAAGTCAGTCCTGTATTGAGTCTGTCACTGTATTGCACGTCTCCATGCATCTCTATGTTAATTCCATCGTTTATTGAATTCTGTGGTCCAAACCGTTTGGTTAATGCAGAGGTTTGCATTGAACCCGCATCCCGTGTTGAAACAGGACTCTGGACCTGGGCTTTGAGAAGGACCTGACTGTGATCCTGAACGCCCTCAACGCCACCGGCCCGGCCCGGCAGAACGTGCTGCTGTCCGCCACCCTCACCGAAGGCAAGCCGCCGCCGCCGCCGCCGCTCTCCGAACCTCCGCCCCGTTAGTCCCCGCGTCGCTGCGCCCTCTGTGCACGCCGGGTGTTCTGGGATTTTTTTGCCGAACGTTAGGCTGCATTCATCCTGATGGGAGAGCGGCACGTACTGTAGATTTATTTATCAAGCCTTCAGTCATCGATATTTTAATAATTCATAGACAAATGATGTTGGTATCCACGTGTAAACACTCAGGCCACTTCATTAGCATTCTCTACACTAATCGGTCTAATAGCGGTAGTGTAAGCAGCAGCAGCAGCAGCAGCAGCAGCAGTTATAGCGCGGTGGTGCTAGCAGCAGCAGCGGTAGTGATAGCAATATTAGCAGTATTAGTCATAGCAGCGCAATATAGCATCGCTGGTAATAGCCGAGCGGTAAACAATGGAAAAGGTGGCCCCCCATGGTGCCCCCCAGGCTCCCGCATCAGGGATTAGAGTCATTACCGCCCGCGCGGTCGCCTCGCCGCAGGCCGCGCACGCCCGTCCGCTGCGCCGCCGCGCCTGACAGGTGGCGCTCTCCGCCGGAGACCCGGGGCCCGACTGCGCCCGGCCCCTTCCGGAGCGCGGCCGGGGTCGGGGGCCCGCGGGGACCGGCGCCCCCGACTCCCGCCGTCAGCTGTCAGAAAGCGCCGCGCGGCTCGCCGGCTCGGCCGTCCGCTCCGACCCCCCGCTCGACCGCAAACCAATCATTTCCCATCAGTCGCACCCGCGGTACGCCACACCGGCTATTTATAGGAAGCCGGGGGAACAAACAAGCTTGACAGTGATTGGACGTGAAGGTGGAGAAAGGTCATTCGCTGGAGACTTTTTTTTATTTTTGAGTCGGCTCTTTCGTACAGGAAGTGATTTAATTGCGTCTTGTGTGCCCGGTGTGCGTGCGTGTCTGTGTTTGTGTGTTTAAATCCCTGTGTTTGACACGTGGAATTGGGGGGCCAGGTGTCTCTAGGCTAGCCAACATCAGCCTGAAGGAGCCGGTCAATATCCAGGTGTCGGAGCATTCTGCAGCGGTCGGGACGACCCCTGACCCCGGAGTGGTGACCCCTGACCCCGCGGGACCCGGCCTGACGGACAGCTTTGCGGTGCCGGAGAAGCTGCAGCAGCACGTGGTGGTGGTGCCCAGCAAGCTGCGCCTGGTCTGCCTGGCTGCCTTCATCCTGGGCAAATGCAAGGTCAGGAAAGCCTCAGGCTTCACTTACACTACAGGCCCGAGGGCACAGGAAGTGACACGAGTCTGAATTCTGGGTTCTGCTCAAATAACTAATACCTACTCTTTAGGTAGGGACTAAAATTTGTTCAAATCAAAAACTCATGGCTAAATTCTTGATAATTATTGTAACACAATTTACTACAATAACAGTAATAACCTGCTCATAGTTGTATCCACTTTCTTTGGTCTATGCAACAGCTTGCGCACTGCTTAGAGACAAACACTGTTCTGCTCACCATGCCTGTCGAGTGAGGAAGTCTGAAAGTCTGATGAGAGCATAGGCTCCAAGGATGCCAAGGAAGGTCACGTAACAGATTAAAAATAACGATAAAGCATTGTTTACATGCTGCATTATTTAATATAAGCAAATAATTATATATACCAACCAAAATATAAAGTATCATGATGATAATTTTAGGCTGTATCGCCCAGGCCTTGGCAAGTTTTTCTCGTTCATTATTTTCAGTGGTAATGACCTTTCAGTAGTGCAGCCCTGTAAAATGACTGAAAAGTTGTGAAAATATAGAAAAATGATGGTTTTGACTGTGTATATTTGTATATTCCCCTTGACTTTTATTTCAAAAATGAAAATTGACAGGTCCTAGTTGTGATTCAGACTGAGCAGGCAGTCATTTTTGTGATGTTTAAAAGCCATTGAAGTTGGTAAACCGCTGTCTAGGCATTCTGGTGAAACTCTACGGCTACGTTTTCTTGAAAAGTGAAAGTTTTCTAACCCATTAGGACGTAACCAGGCTATATCCAGGCAAAGGCTGAGCTACATTGGGGGTTAACCTAGTTTGTTTATGCCCAAACGTGTCTCAGCCCAGATCTCCACCCCTCTAGACGTCTCGATTCGGGCTCTTGCTCCCCGTGCCGCTGGCTGGGCGTCCCTCCCCTCACTGCCCCTGTTCTCGCTTCTCGCCCCAGTTTGAGTCGGGACACAAGCTGATCGTCTTCCTGTCCAGCTGCGAGGCGGTGGAGTTCCTGCTCACCCTCTTCACCACGGTGCTGTGCGGGAAAGCCGACCCCTCCGCCCCGCCCGAACAGCGCCCCCCGCTGGCCTTCCTCAGGCTGCACGGCAACATGGCGCAGGAGGTGAGAGCCTGAAACTTGTACGTGTGAGCACGTGTGCATGTCGGTGTATTAGCATGTGTGTTTATGTCACAGTGTGTGTGGTGATGTTTGTGAGTCTCTGTGGCTTCCTGGATGTATCCCCTATGGGAGAATAGATGGGTGATGTCATCATAAGGTGACCACTGGTAATGCACCTTTATTCTCCGCTGCAGGAAAGAACCGAGGTGTTTCAGGAGTTTTCTCAGAAGAAGGCCGGCATCTTGCTCTGCACGGTGAGTCCGGTGGATTGAGTTTGGCGAGGGTGGGGGAGGGGGGTGGGTGTGTGTGTGTGTGTGTGTGTGGGGTTGTCCTTCTTTTGGAAGTCAGGTGAAAGTTTGTTGCCAGAAGCCGTCAGCCGGGAGCCGCGTGTGCAGACCACAGCGTGGTCCTGTGAAGGCAATGGGGCGCATCGGGGCAGAAGAGAGTCGAACCCTGGCAACAGGCCGCTCTGGCTCGGCACCGAACCATCGGAGGTCGGGGGGGGGGTGGGTGGGGGGTGGGGGGGGGGGTGGTTGTCCGTGTTCATGTCCTAATCCCGATGATATACTGCTCCAGCTCTACCGAGCCTGGCAGCGTCTGACCATCAGGATCAAATTCATTTTTTATTTGAATAATTAATTACTTATTTCCATGTGCGCCTGTGATTGGATGTTGTGGACTCTAGAAACTGCGATTGGTAAAATCCATTTATTCTCCGAGTGGCTCCCTCTACGGTGCGGGTCAGTAACAGTATTTTACCACCAGATGGCCATAATAGTGGATATGAAACTAAATATTCACGATCCTTCCACAGTGCCCAGTTTTGTCTTTATCATTGTTTCCATCCAGTGCAGGTTATACACAGAAGTGGTATTATTACATACAATACAAAAGCCCCATCATATCTTTGCAAGCACACTGATGCAGACCATGTTCTGCACCCTGCCTAGCTTGTTGTTGAGGTAATAGCAGTGCTCGGGTTGGTGGGAGAAGAACGATGCCTTGAACGCACAAGAAAGAATCCAACAGCCAAACACGGCTCTAGACTTTCTTCCACCTTAAGATAAATTAAGGGTATGGTCGGGGGGGTGTACTACTGACTACCATGGATGCAACATAAGGATTTTTATTTTTCTTGCCCCCCCCCATTGTTTGGCGCCCCCCAGAGGAACGGGTGCCCTAGACAACTGCCCTTGTCGCGTTTGCCTAGAACTGGCCCTGCCAACAGCCGCTATGTAGCAAATAATGCACAGCGACTGTTAATTAGTCGATGCGCCGCTGCTGTGGTGTAAGCGGTGCTGGTGTGGTTTAAGAGGTGCGGCCGCGAAGCGTCCGGGGCGGCGCGTTCCGCTAAAACTCTGCGTTTCAGCGCCTCGCCGCGCCTCACCGTTCGGTGCCGCAGTCTGTCCGCGCCAGTCCCGGCCGATTGGCTGGAGCCCGTGGCGGGACGGTTGCGGTTGGCGGGATTGTGCTCGCCCGTTTCCTCGCGCTCAGGCGGCTCCCGTGGTGATTCGGGCTCCTCCCTCCCCTGAGCTGTGGGAGAGCCGCGCGGTCGCTGCGTCGGAGGAAGACGGCGCTCTCTCCCGAAATGAGGAAAGACTTTTCTGTAACGAGACCGAGCTTTCAAAACTGGACAAAGAAAAGTATTAAAGAGGTGTGTTAAAGGGGTCACACCCCCAGCCTCTTTATCTGGCTGGTAAAAAGGCCCTGGATTTTTAAATAAAGTCCCTGCCATTTATTTTGTGGCTGGCAGCTGCTGCCAAACAGACCGGAGGAATGGCCTGTGAGCGGAGGGCCTGTGAGCGGAGGGCCTGTCAGCGGAGGGCCTGTGAGCGGAGGGCCTGTGAGCGGAGGGCCTGTGAGCGGAGGGCCTGTGAGCGGAGGGCCTGTCAGCGGAGGGCCTGTCAGCGGAGGGCCTGTCAGCGGAGGGCCTGTGAGCGGAGGGCCTGTGAGCGGAGGGCCGCTAGCTCGCGCTGCTAATCTGTCAGTCCGCCACCGGTCGTTGTTTACCGTTGTCCCGCTCGCCCCTCTCGGGCCCCGGGTCTCCGGCGGAGAGGTGTGAATCTTGCTGAACTCCACCGCACCCCACCCCACCCCGTCTGGAAGAAACAGAGTGGAAGTGTGGGCGAGGCTAAGGATTTTGGATTTAATTGCCATTAAATTCAATTAAAGTGTTTTTAAAAAAACTGGTTAGTCTAATCTGGAAAGTTGTGCGTGTATCAACACAGTTCGTTTTTTATAAAAATGTAGTGTTTAGTCCAGAGCTGTCTGGTGTTACTGCTGTTACTGTGATTGTTAAAATGGCCACTGTCCAGTAGAAGGCTGCACAGGCAGAGAGGGTTGTCCCCGGTGCCAAGAAACAGACAGCCCCTCACAGCTGCTCGTTTGAGCTCTCTTCCCCCCTCCGTAAGAGTGCCAGGGTCGAGGGTGGGCGAGGGCCAGACCCTTCCCTGTCCTCTTTGGCAGCTGTGTGAAAGCTGCCCAGATCCGCAGGCCCTGGTAACTGCCCCTTTAAGAACTTCACTCAATGGAAGCTGCGGCAGGGGGGACGAGGCCCCTTTAAGAAGTTGACCCCGATGGTGGCGGAAAGGTCGCACAGCCAATCTTGTTATCCTCTCTTGTCCTCGTCCGCCCCCACCCCACCCGTCACTTCCTGGCCTGGCCTGGCTGGCACGTCACTGTCCTCCCTCGCCCGCCGCCTCCGCTAATTTTGAGCCACAATCTGTCTCCCTGGCACTAGGGGGCGCCACCCCGTCGACCCATGCTTCGTGCACAAACATAGCGTCAGGCAGCTCCAGAAAGAGGGAGAAAGGGAGAAGTGAGGGCAGGGGCTTGTGGGTGTGTGTGTGTGTGTATGCGTGTGCATGTGTGTGTGTGTGTGTGTGTGTGTGTGTGTGTGTATATATATATATGTGTGTGTGTGTGTGCGTGTGTGTGTATGTGTATATGCGTGTGTGCGCGCGTGTGTGTGTGTATGTATGCGTGTGTGTGTGTGTGTGTGTGTGTGTGTGTGTGTGTGTGTGTGTATATGTGTGTGTGTGTGTATGCCTGTGCGTGTGTGCGCGTGTGTGTGTGTCTATATGTGTGTGTGTGTGTATATGTGTGTGTGTGTGTGTGTGTGTGTGTGTGTGTGTGTGTGTGGCCAAACTCCCCCTGCCGGCACACCACCCCCTCAGCCCAGTCACTTTGCGAGATCCTTCAGCGAGTAAATGAGTCGTTTTAATCCGGCTGACAAGCTGGCACTGCCCGGGCCTGCCCTCCATCTGCGCGAGCGGCCAGCGCAGCGGCACGCTGCCGCCGTGCCCGCGCGCCGGTCCAACACCGCGCTCGTCCTGGCGCCCGCACCGCGGACAGACGGGAGAGCCGTGCGCCGCACGCTGGCCGCTCTTCTGAGAGAAGCGCTAGCATCCGCCCACTGCGCTGGCCCGTGTGGAGGAGCAGAGAAAATAGGCGCTTTTATTTACCGCTTTTATCACACACCCAAACCGTTATGGAACCTCGTTGTCAGGTTAAAAGTCCCCCCTATATTACGATTCAGAAATTAGCTTCTGCCTGACGATATGAATGAATATACATAATGCATTAATGTGTGTGTGTTTGTGTGTGTGTGTATGTGTGTGCGTGTGCCTGTGTCTTTGCTCTGAAGGACGTAGCAGCTCGGGGGCTGGACCTTCCCCAGGTGACCTGGATTATACAGGTGAGCTTTTCTGTTCTGTGGTTTCCACAAACCCTGGCGACTGCCAGTTCTTTTAGCTGTGAGGAGAGAATGGCTCTGGCTACTTCCCTGTACCAATATCTGATCCAGGATCTGCTCACCTGTCTCTAATGCATATCCTAACCATTGTGAGAAAACAGCCAAAAGGGTTAGTGGCTTGGAGTATATTTTATCTTCACATAAAAATGATTGTATATTGCATTATGGATTATCTGTTATTCCTCCACTACCAGCTATATTACAGATGCATCTATTGCTCATTTGCATGGTAGTAACACTCCCATTTGATTGGCTTACACCTCACTCCCTGAGACACCAGGCCAAAAGCCTACATTGCTT
Source organism: Anguilla anguilla (assembly GCF_013347855.1). Lineage (NCBI taxonomy): Eukaryota > Metazoa > Chordata > Actinopteri > Anguilliformes > Anguillidae > Anguilla > Anguilla anguilla. Next base: position 20,236,768 of record NC_049210.1, read on the forward strand.
TATGGCATTGGTGATTATTTATGCGTTTATTGCTGTTATTGGTTCCGCAGTCATCTGGGTTTTTTTCCCACAGCTGAAAACTTAACATTTTACGTTCATGTTGTGTGTTTCTCACGCTTTGAGTGCTACATGTTTGCGCGGTGTGTGTTTCTTGTCATGCTTCATGCGTGTTCCTCGCGTGTTTGCGTTACAGTACACTCCCCCGATCTCGCCAGCGGAGTACGTGCACCGCGTGGGCCGCACCGCGCGCATCGGAACCCGAGGGAACAGCCTCCTCTTCCTCACTCCTTCCGAGACCGCCTACCTGAACGTGTTGGCCAATCACAACATCGGGTCAGCAAACTGGCTTCAGCCCCTACACACGCACCTAAGCACATGAGCACGCACACACGTGTTGTACCTTACACTCATAACCATGTAAGTTTGTCATCATATATTTTAGATTGGTGTCCACTTTTTGTTTAGCTAGGGTTTAGCTAGGGTGTCTTGAGTAGTGCTGTGCACTATAGTCAGAGTCAGACAAAGTCAGACAAAGTTTGGAATTTTGCTTTTAGTAATACTTACACAAACCAGTTTACAGCGCAAATATATACTAAAAGAAATAAAAAGAAATGTCCCTTCTTAAAAAAAATCAGAAAATTGTCCACATGGGCGCCTTAATGTTCGTTCGAGATGACTGCCTGGATGTCAGTTGGGCAACAAAGAGCTGAGTTTCTAATAGAAGAAAAGTTGTGATATTAATTGTATTTAGTCCAGGGTGCAGTTCTAGGCCATTATTAAAAGTAAAAGGTATGGATGGGTTTGTCTTTGTGAATTTAAAAATTAATAATTTAATTCCGCCTTAACTACCAGGGGAAAAATGTGTCAAATGTTCCTGGCTTGGCACCTGTAGCCCAATGGAATTGAGCAAATTGTGAAAATAGGTCGTTGTTTGTTTTCAAACTATTGGCTGGAAACCCCGTAATATAAAATGGACAGTATAAAACAATAATTAAACACTGAAGCGTTGTGGGAAAAGAAATTAGCATCGGCAACATGGGAGATTGATATTAGATAGCTATGGATAGCATAGCTAGGTAGTTAACTGTAGAAGGCCAACTAGCTGATTGACAGTATAAACTAGCTAGCTAATGTTAGCTTTACCTTAGGGAGCATAGCGCTGAGCAGAATCTTCAATGCCGTTCTGAATACGGCTGATGACCTGTAGTTCCCCTTTGGGTGCCACTAATCTGAATGAAGCATTCAGTCTCAGACGAATAATCAATTCAGCTACTGTTACCTGATATGATTATATTGATGTCCAAAACAAAAACGGGGAGGTCATATAGAAAACTGACTGACCCTATTATCAAACACCGCAGTAAACACCGCAATTAATTTTTGGGTTTGGGAGATCACTCTGGAAGAAGTCTGGAAATAGTCTGAAATTTTGATCTGTGAAAAGCAAAAGAACCCTGTAGGGTTATGATGTGTTGCTAGGGTTAATTCTGCGGTGTTGCCTCTAGCTGAGTCCGTTTAGGTTGCCAGTATCAGGGCGCCGTCCTCTCTCGGATGAATAAAAATATAAATAAATTAATGAAAGGCCAGATTTCTGGCAAGCGTGTTTTTGCGCAGAGCTGCTGTAAGCCCACGCCCCCACTTCCTGTCTTCCTGTTTGGCGTGTTGGCCGGGGGCGGGTCGCTGGAGGAGGACAAGCCGCGTCCTTTAAATGCCATGTGCGGTGTGTAATTAAGCGTGAGCACTGTGGGGTTTTTATTTTTGTTTTTTGTTTTTTGTGTGGGGTCTTGCGTCAAGACCCCTCGTTGACTCCTGTCATCGCAGGCTCGGAAGCCGTCGCTGCTGGGAGAGATGCCATCTCCTGTCCGCAACGCACACACACACACATAAGCACATACACACACATACGCACGCGCACGCACATACACACACACATACACACGCACGCACATACACACACACACGCACGCATGCACATACACACACACGCACATACACACACACGCATGCACACACACACACACACATACACACATACACACACACGCACATACACACACACACACATACACATACACACACACACACACGCACATACACACACACGCATGCACACACATACACATACACAAACATGCACACGCACACACACATACACACGCACGCACGCACATACACACACACATGCACGCACACACACACATACACAAACATGCACACGCACACACACACATACACACACACACACACGCATGCACACACACATACACACGCATGCACACACACATACACACACGCACACGCACATACACACGCACGCACACACACATATATACACACACACTCGCACGCACATACACACACACACCCACATGCACCCACGCACATACACACACACACACATGCACACACACATACATACACAAGCACGCACACACACACATACACACACATACGCACACACACACATACACACATGCACACACACACACACACACATAAATATACACGCACACACACACACATATACATACACTCTGCTAGATCTTTTTGTTTAATGATGCTGCCCTCTCCCCCCCCCAGTGTATCTGAGTGTGACTCATTCCCGAACAGGAGGTCATGTGACTGTTTGATCCCGCGTCCGCGGGTGCCAGCGGGGGCCGAGCCAGTCGCGGCCTGGCGGGCTGGCGGGATCCTGTTTTTTTTTTTTTCTGCCGCCGCGTATTTACGCGGGAGAGGCCCCTGAGCCGCCATTGGCTGTGGCGGTTTCGGGTTTAAAAGATTGATGCCAGAGTCGCTGGCTGTTTTAACCAGCGAGCTCCTCCACCCCCCACCCCCCCCCCCACCCCCGCTTTTAGATTCATGAAGAGGTGGCGTTTTTCCCCCTTTAAAGTCCCGTCCAGCCATATCGCTGTGAATGAAGGGAGCAGGCCTGGGAGATTCACACACTGACAGCTGGGCACTGCTCAGAGCCAAGATTACCCTCCAACCCGGCCGAATAATTCATCCAAGTGCGCTATAAGTAGGTTAATATCTCCAAATTGTATTTTAATGTATAATTTACTTTTTTTTTCGAGGCAGGGATGGCAAGTTTTGAAAAGCCATTTAACAAGGGTATAGAGGATCTGATGAACACAGGCCGCCTGTGACTCCCAAGCTCCACGCTCGCCTCAAAGCGTTTTCATATTCAAAACAAAAACCTCTGCGAGCTTGCCAGGGTTATTATTATTCATAACAAATAAATTATTGTTCATTACAAATAAATTATTATTCATTACAAACGAATACTTAAGCACGGAAAGTTTAGTATCCTGCTGGTTCATGATTAACTATTGTCAGTTTTTGCAGTGGCACTGACCAATAATGGTAATGATGGCAATTAATTGTAAGTGATTTTCCTCGTTGCGGTGTTCAATTATGCCCTCAAAGCGTTTTATTTTCGGCAAAACTAGGTGAGCACAAATCCCTTTAGCGCAAATTTGCGTTTGAAAAAATTGCTTTGAATTTGTCTTAAAGAAAAATAAGCTGTCATATGGTATAAAAAAAAAATTTAAAAAAAAGAAAGGAAGGAGAGGATTCAAAAAAAAAAAAAATGCGAGTAAAGATTCAGACAGGCTAAAATGACTTGTAATTATATTTATAAAAGAAGAAGGGTTTGTGAGCGAGCTGCAGGAAAGCGGGTCTGGCTGAGGGTGCGAATGGGTGGGTTTGAGGTAGGAGGGCAGAGAAGAGGCGGGACAGGGAGGAGGGGGGCAGGACGGGGAGGGGAGCCGTGCACTTCTCCCGTGAAGGGGACCGGACGGAGTCCCGCTGACCGGGTTCAGCAGTTGAGAATGGTCTGGTTTCCAGGTTCAGCGAGGATACCCAATATGACCCAGGAGAGAGGAGGTTGAACTGTGGTGGGCGTGAGTGAGTTAAGCTAACGGGTTCATGGCCCGACCCACGGACATACCCCAGAGTCGGCTGAGCTACGGCAGCCCGGGCTGGACACACAGCGCGACGGTGGCGGCTGTCTCACGCATGCGGACCGGTTCTGGAGGAGCGTGGCGCAGGTGTTTTTTGTTTTTTTTTGTTAGCCCAGAGCAGGGGGTGGCTGATGTCCAAACGCAGGACGGGGGCGATGGGGACCCCTTTATTATATCCACCGATCGGCCAGTCCTGTGGTCCGCCTCGGCTTGGTTTTTGGAAGGTGATTCGGATCATCTCTCGGCCAGTGCAGAAGGGGGGCCGGGGGGCCGGGGATGCGGAGGGAAGGGGGGTGGGGGTGGGGGTGGGGGGGGTGCGGGCTGATGAATCGCGGGGTACATGCGGAGCGGCAGCCTCAGCCGGGCGCCAGCGGGGGCCGTCCCGAGGAATCGGCGTCCGCGTTTCCGATGGGAGGGGGAATCGGACTGACAGCTCCGACGGGTTAATTTAGGGGCCCCAGCGCCCGAGCTCGGCATCGTCCATATCGCCACCGCCGCTGCTTCCAAACGGGACCGGAGGGTGGGGAGCGTGGGCACCTCGTATTCGGGGGAAGAGCTTACCCTCTTCCCCAAACATGCAATCTCACGCTTTATTGGCTCCCATGAACCCTCTGCCTCTGTGCCAAACAGAAATGAGTTTATTTCTATGGCAGGCTATGATTTTAGTTCTATGATTTATTTGTATATTTCTTTATTCACTTTGGGTGGGGAATATGACCAGGCTGCAGCTCAGGGGGCCAGTCGCCTGAGCGTAATTCTGTGTGCAGCAGACCAGCCTGAACAGTCCTGAACACTGTACAGGGATACAATGATGACTTACTTTCACCATTTTGTGCGAATGTGCACCCTGCAATTGTGCAACAGATTGAAATGGTCTTTTGAAAATATACTTATTTATGAAGGCCAGATTGACATAAAAGTTAGGCTCGTTCTGCATGTTCGTGAAATATATTTACATTTTTTATAGAAGCACAACTAATTCTAGTTGTCACTTGTAAATTGTAGGTGATAGATGTGGTAATGGAGAAAAATATTGTGAAGTGCGCACCTCTGGAAGCTGTTGCTGTATTTGATCTTGGAGACGGAATCATCAGGTTCAGCCACTAGTTTCCGTACTGCCCGTGTATCTACCCTGGACATTTTTTATGTTAGTCCTCTCACGTGAGGAATTATTGGCACCTTTCTTGTCAGCCCCTGTTACACAGTCAGCTTTTTGTTTTCTGTGAAATATGTTTAAATATGGAGCGCTAACGCACCCTTGAGCAAGGTACTTGACCTTAATTGCTTCAGCAGAATATCCAACTGTATAAGTGGAAGTAAAAATGTAATCTACTTTAGTCACTCTTGATAAAACCATCTGCTAAATGGACAAATATAATATCAAGGAAATAATTTAGCGCTTTTTTTTGTTTTTCTTTTTTTTATTGTGAATTGTGCTGTTACCATGGATGTGAATGTGTCTCCTGTGTGTTGCAGCATGTCAGAGATGAAGATGGAGGACATTTTGGCGAACCTCATGCTGGACGATCGTTTCAAAGGCAGAGGGAGGTGGGACAGCAAGGTAAGGGAACGAGAGCAGGAAAGAACACAAGCCGAGCTGGACCTGTGTGTGATGGCGGGCCTCATTTTAATGTATGCGATCCTTACCGAGTCATTACTCAGTAGCCATAGACCAGAAGAATGCCATTACCTGAGTTTTTGTGGTACAGTCCTGTATATTTTCAGCTTCAGGAATATGGCTTGGCCTCCTAATAAAATGTCGTCATGGCGTACCTGTCTCTTAAAGAGCGGTGGCCCTCCTTGGGTTTCACGCTCCACGGGCACCGTGAGCGTTTCACCAGCATCCAGCTGCGTCCAGCTGCAGAAACGCAGCAATAATCCGGAAGGCGGGGTGCTGCCACTGCGGACGTTTCCCGCGTTTCTACAGTTGCGTTCTGGCTGGACCAATCGGCAGGAAGTACCAGAACAAGTAATGGCACAAGTGCCACTGAGTTATCCGACCAAAACCCTCTCTGTGACCCCCCTTCCCCCTCCCCCCCCCTTCCCCCTCCCCCTCTCAGCCCAGCGGCAACAATAAAATAAAATAAAAAAACATTGTGGAGTGGAGGCACATTGAAGCCTTCCGAAGTGGACGTAATCCAAATTTAATTTCCTTTCTCATACCCTCCACGCCACGCACTCCCTGTCGCCTGCCCATGGCAATATCGCGGCCCAGGTGACTGAATTTGGGTAGTGGCGGAGGGGGGCCCGTACGGGGAGGAGCACTCCACATACCCAATAACCCCACAGGCTCCTGCGGCCTTCCCTCTGTTTGTCCAGCTCTCAGCCGGGGTTCCCGTCGCACAGGGGGGGTCCCGAGGGCAGGGGCTTTATGCATTTAGATTTATACAGGTGTGCTTCACCCCCAGGTTCACCCCCTTGGAGGACCCCCTCCAAGCTGTTGGCCCCTTCTCTTTTTTTTAAGCACTGCAACAATGAGCTTTAATACCTCCACTTGCCTTGTTGCCATCAAAAATGTCACACAATAAGAAAAACCACTTCAGAGATGTTCGTCAGATTGAGGTGCACTCTGAAAGCCATTGCTGTTGTAATTGCTATTGTTGTATCTCAAGTTAATATTTTTATTATCATGAGAAGGAAGAAATTAAATACTTGACATTCATATCTTGGTATTCGTATTCGTCAATAAGGGACTTGAACTGCTTTTTCTTCCCTTAAATGTGTTTGGCAGGTTTACAATTGCTCTTAGCGTTTATTTCAGCTGAGCTGTTGATGTATCTAAATCGCACGTTCTCGGTGGTTTGATGGCCGTTCTTGCTCGGTGGGTGTGTTTGTGTGTGCACACCTGTGTGCCCGTTTGTGTGCTCATTCATAAACATGGTGCTGGTTCTGGTTCATGAAATTTCATTTAGCATTTTGATCCGCTTTTATATTTCTGTTTTCTTTGCTCAGTCATGGCCTTTTATCCTCTGGGTACCACAGTATTGAAGGGTTCAACCATTAATCGCTTGTGACTGTTTCAGAAATCTTAATAAACCACTTATGGAAGGCTTAGTAGCATGCTTCCTTTTCTGTCCGAAAAGCTTATAAATTTTGCGTGTGCAGTTGAGGTGCATTTATGTTCAGTCCATAAATGTTTGGACAGTGAAACAATTTTTGTTGTTTTGGTTCTGAACTCCAGGGCATTAGATTTGAAATGAAATGAAATGAATATGAGGTTAATTTAATTTCAGGGTATTTACATCTATAGGTGATCCATATAGAAATTACAGCTCTATTTATATGTAGTTTTCCCATTTTAGGGGACCAAAATGAGTTGGACAGTTGGCTGTTCAGCTGTTTCTTGGCCTGCTGTGTGGAGTTTATGCACAAGAAAACTAACAAAAGGCCAAAATTTGTGTCGCATTTGCATTTGGAGTCCGTTGATGTTGTCTTTCAACATGAGGACCAAAGAACTGTCAATACCAATGTGTACAGTGGAGCGCAATGGAGCCAAAACAACAAAAACGGTGTCCCTGTCCAAACACTTACAGACTGCACTGTATTCACAGCCTGCTTAGCCTGTTTTTGTTCAGTCTCTCCGTGTCTGCCTCTCTCTGCACAGAGGAGTTCTGGGGCCCTGCAGCAGGAGATTCGGGAAAGGGCCACAGTCCTGCAGACGGACTTTGAGAACGTCGTTCACGCGAACAAGGACTCCGTGCAGGCAGCCAAGAAAGGTTTGTTTTCCCCGGGGGCGAAAAAGTTTTTTTTATTATATTCAACGGTTAATTGATTGGACCGGTCGAGTTGGGCCGATCGCGTTTGCGCTCACACGTTGTCCGTCTGCGCAGCTCTGCAGTCGTTCCTGCGGGCCTACACCACCTACCCGGCGAGCGCGAAGCACATCTTCCACATCCGCCACCTCCACCTGGGCCACGCCGCCAAGAGCTTCGGCCTCAGGGACGCCCCCCAGGGCCTGTCCAGCGCGGGGGCGGGGCCGCGCGGCGCCCAGGCGAAGGGCAGAGAGAAGGGCAAGGGCAAAGAGAAGAGGTGAGAACCGGAAACACTGCAGCCTTACTGCATTGTATTTAACCCTTTTGAAGAGTAGGTTTTTTGAAATTTTATTTTATATTTATTTTCTTTTTCAAAAATGTTAAGTCAGTGTTGTAGATCTGCATTGCTTTTGTTTACCAGTCGTGGGATGTTCAGTTATGAATATTCTAATCCCATATTTGTGATCTTACATCTTAAGGAAATGTTGTCAAACTCAGTCCTGCGGCCCCCTGTATGTGTAGGTTTTCCTTCCAACCACAGTCGCAATCCCAGAACCTTTACAAGCTGTTCATTTTTCTTAATTACGCTTGTCATTTTGAGAGATTATTTACCCTCCTAAGCCACATTATTTCAGAAATAGTTATGCATGCCATGAAGAATAAAAAAAAATCCTAAGTTTATATTGTGCTATTTTGCAAACAATTACATAAAGAGAGGATGAAGCATTTAACTTAAATGAAATTAAAGAATGAGATAAATGAGTAGACTCGTGACACTGTGGACACGTGGCCACTAAAACTAACCGTTAGATTATGAAGAATTCAAACACAAAGCAAATAACGAGCAAAATCTGCATTGCGTTGAGGAAAGGAAAAAATGATAAAGAAATTAAACGTGTTCAACGTCCCTGATGGAGTGTGAGATTGGTTGGAACATAAACCTGCATACACAGGGGTCCACCGGACCGAACTTGAAAAGCACCGCCTTCATGTCCTTACATGCTACAGTCTACATTACACTTTGGTTTTCTGTGTCCTTATACGCTGTGTAATCGATCTGGGTTTGTACGCCCTACATGCTTTATATTGTCCTTACATGTGCTGTAGCATTTGTGTCCTTGCATGCTACGTATGTGGAGGATTATATCATATCGTACATGGATTATGCATTGCATGTACCCTTGCATATTGTCATCTACATTCTCATATGATGACGTTTATGTGACCTGTGTGCTTGATCTGTGGCAATTTTAGGGCAGGTGGCAATATTTGGTGTGGTTTTTCTGTGGTTGTAAGTTGTGTGGCGGGAAAAGGAAAGGAAAAGGGGAAATGAAAGGAGGTGTCCTGAGCTCATATTTGCTTGGTTCCTGCTTGGTGCGGAACTGGTGAGCCTTAGTGGGGTTCTCAACCCCAGGAGTGGTGTGGGGGGTGTTCTGTGGAGCAATTGGCCGGGTTTAGTCTGACCTGGTCTGGTCTGGTCTGGTGTGGTTTTATTTGGTCTGGTCTGGTCTGGTTTAGTTTAGTGTTGGTTTAGCCTGGCCTGGCCTGGTTTGACCCACTGTGCTTGTTACCCACCAGACAGGGACAGTGCGTGTGTGTAACTCTAGAGGCGCTGAGATAAGGATGTGCCTGACAGCTGTGCTTGGTCATCCGAGAGCACCCTTCTTGTTTTTCCACACTTTTGTTCCTCCCTGAACTGCGCCCCCCCCCCCCCCGCTTTTATTTGGGCACCTCCCACCCCAGCCCCCTTCATCCTGTTAGAATTATAGGAGGTCCTGTGTCTCCGGGAAGAGAGGAAGAGCAGCGCAAAATAGCGTCCGCTGCATTGTGTCCCCCGGAGTCCAGGGTCCACGTCTCTCTGGGTCCACCAGATACCCTTCTTCTCAGGTTCCTACGGATCCTCAAATGCCTTGAAAGTTCTTCATTTTGAACTTGAAGTTTAAGAAATAAATAAATAAATCCAAGGTTGTTAAAAACTTTTTTTATGACACATTTGCACAAGGAAAGCCAAATGTTTCATGAGTTCGGTGATATCAGCAGTCTTTGTTCCAAACACACGCAATTTCCCTCAAACACTAGGTAGCGGCACAAGGGCAGTGTGCTAATGAAATAAGATGTCTTGTCTAGGAACATGAATTTGTTCTCCAGGTCTGTCTTATGATCATTCATCCCTCTGTAATTGCACAACCATCATTCATTTTTCAGTCAGTCTTTCTGTCTCGCTGTTCAGCTACCCCTCCGTTTGTACTTATTTCTAAATCTTTCTCTTTCCCTCTCCCTCACTCACCCCCTCCCTTGTTTCCTTTCACTAATTTCAGGTTTGCAATTGTAATGTGATAGGTGATACTGCAATAGATGTTTATACCAATACTGGTGATAAATTTTGAAAGGTATATAGTGTTATGACCTGTCAACAGTAATAACAGAATTGTATTCAAAAACTCATCCATTTCTGTTGCATTTCATACTATCACGCATTAGGTTTAATAGCTGGAAGTGCAATAAAGTAGTTTATGTTAAGGACTGTACTCTGCAACCCTGCCCGTTCCGTTCACATGGTAACAAGAGAGATTACAGTGTACGTTCAGAGAGCCTGAGGGGAAGGACCAATTTGGAGTTCTCTTTGGGGTCTCCCAGAACCAGAAGGAACATAATGTAGAGGACTTAAAAGGGAGCAAAATTCCAAATTTTTCCATCATTATGCGCATCATTATTTAATATTTCTGCTGAAGGATGTCCAAGAGAAGGCGGGTATGGGAAAGCCTGTTTAAGTTTGATCTGTTTACAGGCATCTGGCAAAACTGCAGTTTGTGGTGGTAAAATAACTCTTTCAGTCAGACCAACTGGCAAATTCAACAGTCAGACTTACACTTCACCACCTGACCTTACGGGAGTGGGGTGTGTACCGGAGGCATTGTGGGTACGCTGGGCGTAGGTGTGCGTATGCTTGCTTGTGTGTGTGTATGCGTGCACGTTAGCATGAACGTGTGTGTGCGTGTACGTGCATGTGTGTGTATGCGTGCGCGTTAGCATGTATGTGCGTGTGTGCGTGCATGTGTGCGTGTACGTGCGTGTGTGCATGCATGTGTCCGTGTACGTGCGTGTGTGCGTGCATGTGTCCGTGTACGTGCGTGTGTGCGTGCATGTGTGCGTGTACGTGCGTGTGTGCATGCATGTGTCCGTGTACGTGCGTGTGTGCGTGCATGTGTCCGTGTACGTGCATGTGTGCGTGCATGTGTGTGCGTGTGCGTGTGTGCGTGCATGTGTGTGCGTGTACGTGCGTGTGTGCGTGCATGTGTGTGCGTGTACGTGCGTGCATGTGTGTGCGTGTACGTGCGCGTGCGTGCGTGTGCATGTGTGTACGTGCGTGTGCGTGCATGTGTGTGCGTGTACGTGCGTGTGTGTGTGTATGCGTGTACGTGCGTGTGTGCGTGCGTGTGTGTGCGTGTACGTGCGTGTGTGCGTGCGTGTGTGTGCCTGTGTGCGTGTACGTGCGTGTGTGTGTGTATGCGTGCACGTTAGCGTGTACGTGCGTGCGTGTGTGCGTACATGTGCGTGTGTGTGTATGCGTGCACGTTAGTGTATACGTGCGTGCATGTGTGTGCGTGTATGTGTGTGTATGCGTGCACGTTAGCTTGTACGTGCATGTGTGCGTGTACGTGCGTGTGTGCGTGCGTGTCGGGTGGGGGTTGTTTGTCAGGGCCCAGGCTTGGCAGCTCCGGTCCAGCAGAGAGCCGCTTCTGTGGCAGATCAAAGAGCCCGGGTGAGGAGGGAGTGCAGGCAGCCGGCCCCCTCCCCAGCCTCCATGCTAATTTCCCGGCCTTGGCAGCCTCCCTGCTTCGCCTTCCCACTTTTTTGGCACCCGAAAATGTTTCGCTGATCTAATTTTCTCGCTTTTCCCCCCCCTTTCTCTTTAAATCTTCCCCTCTCTTTTCAGTCTTTGCATCAGCTGTTTATCCATATGTAATCCACGTCCAGTGTCTGCGTCTTAGCTAACAGCTTTTTTTCCACCCTCCTCGGCAGTCTGTTGTCTTTGTTTATACTCGTGCCAGAAATGCGGGGTTTTCATGTGGGGTCTTGAACTCTGGGTGTCTCCCGTGACTCATCCTCTGGATTCGGGGCAGGAGGAGGGAGTTCTGGGCGGGGGGGGGTGGGTTGTGGGGGGTGGGGGGAGGGGGGAGGGGGTACTTCTGCGAGCCGTGCTGTGTCCTGATGACCAGTGTTGGGGATAGCTGGTTGCTAGGCGTTTCTCTGTAGCTGGAGACGCTGGGCGGTTGCTAGGTGACCTGCTGGCCCTTGTGGGTTGCACTGTCATTACTGGTCACCTGGGAAGCTGCGTTCTCCCTCCTCCTGCCGGGTCAGGGTGCAAGTCGCGGCCTGGCAGTCATTATCAAGGAAGGGTCGGGGGCCGGGGGTGGGGGGGGTGCAGGGGCGGTCAATCAGCTAGACAGGGGCCGCAGACACCGGGGGTCCCCTGTCGTCAAGTGATTAACGAGACTGACACCAGAAACACAAACCCAGGTGCGTTGTGTTGAGCACCCGAAGTACAGGAGCACGACGGTCTGTTCTTGGTCATGTGACCATCATGAGCACGGAAGGTTCCGGTGTGGTAGCGACCCCCCAAGCACCAGGAGACGGTTTAACGGCAGCATACCTGCACCGTCGTCTTTTATCGGTCTTTTTTTTTATGTGCGTTTTCCTTTTCGTCGTTCCTACCTCGCGAGTTCGCCTTTGAGCGAGGATAGCGCCTTGGAACGGCAAGTCTGAGCCAATATCGCTCCGTTTTCACCGAGCCGCCGCGAGCGGAAGCGGGCTCCGCGCGAACACGCAGCAACCCGAGGTGTTAAAAAAAAAAAAAAACAACGCGTGTCACATCCTGTTAGCGGTAACCTCGCGCGTTAGCGGCTAAACTGCGCCGGCTGGCAAAGGCAATTTAACTGATAAACGTTTGAAGCCTCTTCTTCTTCTTCTTCTCCCTCCGTTGCGTTCCCCCCGCTCAGGCCCGACCCCGCCGAGCCTCGCCCGCTCCGTTTCGGTTGCCACTCCTAACAACCGTCAAAGATAGAAAAGGGGAAAGAGAGAGAGAGAGAGGGAGAGAGAGAGAGAGAGAGAGAGAGAGAGGGAGAGAGAGAGAGAGAGAGAGAGAGAGAGAGAGGGGGAAGCACGCGGCTGAGAAGGAGAGGATGTTATGTCGGATTCAGGAGCGCGGAGGAGAGGCGCGTTTCCCCCGCGTAGCTTCAGTTCTGCTAATCAGCCCACTGATCTCCCAGCCCGTGTGTCTGGGGCTTGTAGTTCCCTTTTCCCTCTCCGAGCTTTGTGTAAAGAGAAATTTATGTGTCAATTCTCTGATGATGAAATGCGCATCGTTCCTTGGAGAACTAAAAGTGGGGGAGGAAGAGAGGGGAGGAGTTTTTCTTTTCTTTTTTTTTTTTTTTTCCCTCTTGCTCGCTCTGCTCCTTTATTCTCACCCTTTCTTTCATCAACGGACCGTCCTTGACTTCTAAATAATTTGTAAACGCGCTCTCTTTCTGTACCTCCTACCTCTCTCTTTTTCTGTAACTTCAACCCCCTCTTTCTCTCACTTTTTTTTCTCTTTTACTCTCTCGCTCTGGATTGGCTCCTTCACCATTCCCAGTGCGGAAACAGGAAGATCATTTCTTTTACCGTCCAATCCAAAGTCTTTTTTTTTTTTTTTTTGGTCCCACTGTTCTCTGTGACGGGCCATAATCTTACCTGTCCTCTCCTTCTCCGGCTCCTAGTCTGCAGTGCTTTTGACTGCGTGTTTCTCTTTTCCTCACTCCTGTTAAGAGTCTCCCTGCCCTATAAGGCTTCCTGGTCTGCACACATGGGGGTCTGTGAGGAGAGGTCACTCTGGGTGGACGTCGTCCCCAGCTGTCAGTTATTCTTCTTGGAGTCAATTGGCGGTTTTTTGACCCCAGGCCACGCCCCCTCGTACCCTCCCGTGCTGCTCGGCCCCCCGGTTACCCCGCGTTCTGTCGGTCGCCGCTGGAGCGCGAGGCACGTTGCGTGGAAAATCGGTCTCTGGGGTCAGAGGTTTTCAAAAAAAGAGTCCACTGCCTCCGGGCGCGTTCTACGCCCGCGTGTGACCGCGTACACGTGGCTGTGCGTTTAATTGCCCGCAGTTGGCATAGTGACCCGGTGAAGGCAAAGGACAGGGGCTCGCGGAGCGAATGGGGGGCCTGGCGGGGGGGCACGGGGGGGCATGAGGGGGGGTGGTGGGTGAGGTGTCGCAGTACACTGTCCCAAGGGTGGACATGTTGGAGCTGTGGGGCCGCACCTAATGGATTGGGGGGGTGGGGGTGGGGTGGGGGGGGGGACATTGTCCCTGTACCCTCGTCTGCCACGGCACACAGTCTCCCGATTAAGGCTGATGTCATCTGCTGAAAACCTACAAACAGGAGCATGGCTGCCTCGATTTTTAACAAGACTCTAAGCCAGTGGTTACCAACCCTGTTCCTGGAGATCTACCGTCCTGTCTGTTTTCATTTCGACCCTAATTTGGCACACCTGATTCAGTTCAATGAAATCTCTCGTTGTTGATTGATGTGTGCTTTGTTGGTGTTGGAGAGAAAACACACAGGATGTCAGATCTCCAGGAACAGGGTTAGTTACCACTGCTCAAGTTGTAACAGCAGAAAAGCAAACTCAAGGTTTAAGAAGGCTTCAGGCCTCATACTGGGGCCAATATATGAAAGGTATCTTGACATTTTTGAATGAATATAGCATGTACATTCATGCACTATCCTGGTTGATGCAGTTAAGCAATTTATACAGAACAGGAGAAGCATTTCTTTAAGGGAGCGATCATGATTTTTCAGAGTACAGAGACCTTAATTTTCAGTTAAGTGCTAGTACGTTTGGTCTTTCTCGTTTGAGTCTTTCTGGAATTTGAATAAGTGGTCAGTTATTCAGGAATGCGTTCAGTATTTAGGTCTTTAAAGGTAAATGGTAAAGGTTATACTATGCAGGTTTTTTGCAGCTCTTCTAGACTCTGTGTTTGTCTCCTCCTCCGTCCTCAACCCCACCTATGCCTCCGTTGAGGAAGCACCCTCGAGCGCTACAAGCAAAATGTCAACCAAACAGTTCAGGTGGTCAGAGATATTGAAAATCGCGTTTTTAGCAACATGGAAGATTCCATATAGATGGTAACAGTAATTAGGCAGTGTTAACGATTAATGTTAATGTTAACGTTTTTTACACCCCTTAACGTGTGAGAACATTGTATGGTACTCAATAGTGCAGCTATTTTGTGCGCTCCCTTGTTCTGTATTTAGTTATTCTGGACATTTAGTTTGAACTGGGATGTAAACACGAAATCATACATGGAATAAGTAGCATTAGCAGGCCATAGGTACATTATTGCTAGCTAATACACGTGTACATTGAATTACTTTTTCACAAAGTAATTTGTATCCTATTTAAATATTAGCCTCTTTATTTTCTCAAATACAACATATGTGTATGTTTATGGCTATGGATAACTGGTACTGTATCCGAATTGTAGCTACCTGACCTGTGTCCTATAGTTGTTCCAACGTCCTTCGGTATGTAGTTATTGTGCGTCCCTTCGGATAAAGCCACTGCCAAATAAAATGTAATAGAGTTATAGAGACATAGAGTTAGAAATAAATGATTGAAATATTTCAAGTTTGCTGTGTTTTATCATCGGTGAATACTGATGAGGACAGGGAGTCTTTGTTTGCAACTTTGTTAGCTTTGTCAGTGAAGTTGGCTACGCGTAACTGGACAGCATGCAATTTAGTTCCTGATTGAACTAAATTCCGGTGAATTACCAATCTAGCTGAATTGCAACTACAAACAGTAGCAGCACAGGGAGGAAGACAACTTGATGGGAGAACAGAATTCAATACAAAAGCTCCCTAACTTCGGGCATCTAGCTGCCTATTGCAGCTAGCTAGCTAAAAGTATGTTGCTTACAGACAGAAAACAGGCCAATTCATCCCCTTGGCGAACTTCAGCTGACGCCACCCTAGGTATTGAACGAGCGCTGTCAGCTTGTCTTTTTGCTTCACTGTATCTAGGCTTCTTAGCATTCGTCATTGCAGCAGCTAACAAGCAACAAGCACTTCTGGAATCTGATCCCCAGCCACAGGCTCTGTAGCCACGCCCACCCCTCCCCACACAGAAAAGAGCGCCACGCCCAGAAACATCCCAAACATATTTTCGAATAACAAATACAGGTAAAAGGTGCAGGAATTTGGTGTATTTTAGAATACTTTCAAGTAAAAAATTCTGCATAGTCTGCCTTTAATATCACTGAAAGCCTAATTTGTGGTGCAAATATTTAGAAGGGGAAAATCTATTTTTTTGCTTCTTGTTAAAAATAGCGAGCAACAAACGTCGGTTTTCTGTGTGCTGAGTTCAGGTGTTTGTGTAAAAGACCACCACCTCTCCGCCACCCCCCCCCCCCCCCCCCCCTTCTGTCTCACACTCACTCAATCACGTGCCGAATGTCAGAGCCTGTTTCTGGGATTGAGTTTTCTCCCCTGTCAGCAGAGACTTCATTACTGGTGTCTGCGGCTTACACTGTCCATGTCCAGGCAAACATGCCCTCTAATGAGCCGGGTACCAACAAACACGCAATCAAACCAATCAACACGTCAACACACCTACCCACACCCCGACAAACAGGGAAGAAACTGAACTCTTACACTGTCTCCGTATTTATCAGTGAACACTATGAGCACTACCGAGCAGGCTTCATGCATACGTCAACATTAAAAATACACCAATAAAATGTCATAGTTCACTTAGTTGATTGGTACATTCTTTTCCATCGTTGCTTCGAGGCGATGGGTGATGTCACATAGTTCTCACCAGCACATTTTGAGAATGTAATGCGTTCTGCCTCATACTATTCTGGGTGTACAATACTGCAGAGATGTACAATGTGTAGGGATGGTTATGTGCGTAATTTATAGCAGTGGTTATATGGATAACGGTTATGTAACCTTAAATATGTACCAGACTAGTATTGTAGGCTATACAGGATTGCGTGTTCGGTTGGTAATGCTTACAATGAATAGGGATGATAATGTGTGTATTGTATGGTGTGGTAGTGTTTATCATTTATTGGGATTAAGTAGATAAAGAATAGGGGTTGTAACCTATTTCCAGAAGGTAATGCGTACAATGCGTAAGGATTTTAATGTGCATATTATGTTGGGATGACAATGTACGAGCACAGTGATCTTAAAGACCACTGAATTGTAAATCTTCGTTGCCCAGACGTTTCGTGTGTTTTACAGTTAGCGTTTCATTGGGAAACATTCTCAGCAGTGTTCTGAACACACTGAGGGTTTTTTTTGTGTGTCACATTTGACTTTGCTGAGGTTTTTACTTTTTTGAGTAGGGTGTCACTATTTCAGTTAAATGCATTATGCATCACCATAATTTTAAACAACTGTCCTCCATTTTATTTTAGAATAGACATTTTGTCTTGTACCGGGGTTTTGAAGTTTAACTGGATTTTTCTACTCAAGGTGTACTGTTTGAGTAGAAGTTCTTGTTTTATGTCAGAAGTTGTCCAGCATGTGCAGCCAAATGAATGTAACTGACAGTGGCTTTCCTCCAAATGTTACCAGTAATTACCAGAGCAACTCCTCGCTCTCTTTCCTCCTCCCAGCTTGCTCCCTAAAATGATTAATCGAAGCACATCCTGAAGACGTAATGACAGTTTACCCTCATTGTACTAAGGGTGTCTTTTAAGCAGTACTTTAACATTACCTGAGTGGGGCGTAGATAATGAGCAAATAAGGGAGAAGAGAAATAAGAACTGGGCATGCCCTACAGCTGTGGAACGACAACGCTTAGGAGCTGTCAATCACATCCGGCTGCGCAGCGCAGCTTCCGTCCAGCAGGGGTCCCTGTGGGGGTATTCGGGAGGAAGAACAACAAAACAAAAAAAGAAAAATCCCCCTCCGCATTGAGGCCGCAGGGGTTTGTCAGCCTCGGCTCCGCGCGCGTTTTGTCAGGGCCCTGGGTGCCTGAAGCCTGTTCTTGGCACGCCGCTCGCTCCCAGAGGGCCCTCAAGGGGGGATTTTGGGTCGGGAGCGGCGGCGGTGGTTATTGATTGGATAAAGACGAAGTGCTTTACAGCGTCCCCCCCCGCCGCGAGGAGGAGGCTCTGCTGCTGTTTACGGGGGAATCTCCGCGTCTGCCGGTCTGGCTCTCTCCAGCTATTTCCTTCTATTTTTTTTAAAAATCCGGCTTTGGGGAATTTCATTATTTGGAGAGGGTCCGTTGTCAACACTTCTGCCCATCACCCATCAGATTATCTCCGTAGTTTATGTTTGTTTGTTATATTTTTCTGTGTGTGTGGGGGTGGGGTGGGGGGGGCGGGGGGGGGGGGGGGGGGGGGGGGGGTTGCTGGGACTTCCTCCTCGCCTCCATCCCCTGCAAGGCGCCTCCGGGGCCTGCGCGGAACTCCATCCTCTGGAAGGAGCGGCGGGGGGAGCACGCCCGCGCCGGCAGGCCCCCCGCTTCCCCTCGGCTAACGCGCGGGTCCCCCTCTTCCTGTTCTCCAGATCCCCCAGGAAGCTGAGCGGAAAGGAGCGCGTGGCCAACCTCATGCGCTCGGAATACGCCAGCGGCGCGGCAGGCGACTCCGCCCCCAAGAAGAAGCGCAAGAAGAAGAAGCAGCAGCAGCAGCAGCAGCAGGCAGCCGAAGGAGACCAGGGGCAGAACTAGCGGCGCCGGGCTCACGGATACCCCGGCAGGCTGCCCACCCCCCCCCCCCCCACCCTCGCCCGCCCCCCAACGCGGAGGGCTGACTGTGTGCCTCACACGCGCTCGCCAGACCGCACAGCGCACCCCGTGACTCGCCGAGCTCTGGACCTAGATTATCTGTGCCCAAAGGCCGTGACGCAGGAAGCGGCGAGCGATTCCCCTGCCCAATCAGCACGCAGTGGGTCTTCCTGATCACATCTTTATTATGTATGGGGCATGTTGGTAATAAGCGACTCACCCGCCTGTAATTTGGGGCAGTCACACACATCTATCTCAGTTACGCGCGCTGTTTTCTGCAGACCTGTCTGAACAAGGCAGGCCTGACACAGCAGACGTCTGAAGCCAACGTTTGAGCAGGGGGACCGAAAGGGGTGTGGCATTTCACCCCGGCCCCAACGGCCTCCCTGAGCAACCCACCTCCCGCTCCTGTCTCAAATGTGTGGCCATTGGCTAATCAACATGCCCAAACCAGACCAGTGGTGAGTGCTGTTTGCTCTAGCGCAAGAGATCGTTGTTTTTTTTATTTCATTTTAGTGTGGGGAAATCAAGACTTAGTCATTTCTCAAATACAATGGATGGACATTAAAGGCTCAAAGCATCTAACCTTGGCGTTTTTTATTTATTTAAGTATACTTTAACTGTTGCTTGTATTGCTCCATCTGGGTAAAGTTCAGTTTAACGGAGGATGCTTCTGCTGACACATGATTTGCGCTGTTCTTCTTTAAAATTTTACTTCTTTCCATTATAGGGCCAGCCTGACAATGTGCCCTTGTCGCTGACATTTTAGAGAAACTCACAACCTTTATTTTTAGAATGGCCCGAAGGCACTGCTCATGCACAGGGCAGGTATCATAACGATGACACAAACGCTCTTTTCCTCACATATAGGACTACATGACAAATCTAGCTAGTCCAAATAATTTGGGAGAAAAAAGTTATCTGGTGGCATAATGGCTTGCATAAATGCTAGACGTTTTGGTTCCTACGTAGAATACACGTCAAGAAATTGATCGCCAAGTAATATGAACTTTAAATATCCCTGGGGTTTTTTTCCTTCCATGACTGGGAAGCTTCTTTATAGAACCATCACCCCACTGCAATAGCCGTATCCCTGAATAGATTGTGAAATGTCCTGTAGTCAAAGCCATATTTTTTCCAAGCGAGAATGCGGGACTGTCTGTGGGTTATGAGATATGATTGATCTGACAGGCACTGTTGCTTGTGAGGTCAGTAGTGGCATGGCAAGAAGCTAATTTAAGGGTTTACGCAAGTCTGGCTCTTACCTCTCCGGACGTATAGCCAAGTGCTTACCTTTTTATTCGCACTTACACGTAGCAGTATTATAAACATAATCCAACTGATGTTATTTTTTTTATAAAATCAGATTGTCTTCATCTCTGCTAAATTATGTCGGATGGCAAATATTTTTTCCGTATGTCCAGACTTCTGTTCATGACTGCTGCTCATTTATGGGATAATATACCAAATTCAAATTCATTCACCCCAGCATCAGAAAACAAGGAACGTAAATAGTTGTGATCGGGTGGCGAACGGTCTTTGTGTTGTAGGCTAACTCGGTACCCAGTTTTGTTAGACGTTATTACATTTTTTTGCAAGTTAATGTAATTGCTGCCTTGTGACAAAATTGCATTTTCAATAAGGGTATATAATAATACGGGTTAGAGGCAATTGGTTCGCTGGACCACACTGGAATTACATGCGAATGGGTGGCACGTGTTTACCGCTTGGCTGTGGCGCTGATAATGCCAAACAACCTTTCTGCTTGTAGTTACAATGACGTGACCTAAGCTTTTTTTTCTTCTTTCTCTGCGCTTTAGCCTTCCTCCCAAACAAAAATTCGTCGAGTTGAGAACAATTAGCAGATAACTCCGGCTGCGCGTGAACGCGACGCACCATCTTAAATTCCCTTCCTTCATCTTTTAAATTGGTGAATGCGATGGAGAAGAGGGTAAAGGTTTATGAGTATCTGTTTTAAGTTTGCTTAGCTGGCTATTGTGGTAAACAATTACAATAGTCGAAAAGTTTCGACCACAACAGCGAATTGGAAAACCAATAATAATTGGGTTGCATAACGCATATTTCAAGGTTGAATTTGAGCGAAACTGCCGTTTTGCCGTGCTTTCACATTATGAAAAAGGTAGTCATCTTTTTTCTTTTTTTTTTCTTTTTTGAGCGGCCAGGATCAAAACACGTCTTATTTTCTCGTTACCGTAAAGCACATTTTTTCAGACCTTCTGCCTTTTCATAATGCAAATTGGCCTTTGATTGACTCCTAATTTGATTCGAAGGTTGTTTTGTTTGGTTTTATTCTGAGTCAATGAGATTAATCAGAGTCACTGATCCTCTGGTTTTAAGTCTCCGTGTTGTGTTTTTGTT
Source organism: Anguilla anguilla (assembly GCF_013347855.1). Classification (NCBI taxonomy): domain Eukaryota; kingdom Metazoa; phylum Chordata; class Actinopteri; order Anguilliformes; family Anguillidae; genus Anguilla; species Anguilla anguilla. The sequence goes on from NC_049210.1 coordinate 20,257,649, forward strand.
TGCCGGGAGCTCAGTGAGGCTCAATCCGCACTTCATTAACTCTGAGCCGGGGGCAATCCGTGGCAGGAGCCGAGAGTTTACCAAGATCTTTTCACATGCAAAATATTTGTGCCTTTCAACAAGATCACGTATGCTTTTCACATAATCAGTTGCGCACTTCGCAAGAATAACTCCTTTCATTAAAATTGAGAGGTCATCATCTTCATCTGAATGGGACACCAGTCCTTTGATTTTTACTATTATATCGTTTTTTACTTTTTGCTAGGAAGTAAAATATATCGTCTTTAAAAACATATATATAATATATCTGACTGACATAATATTTGTTACGTTTTTTACAGTCTTCTCGGACATTAATTTTCTGCTTGGTCTGTTACCCATCCCTGCTCCTAATCGATAGCAGGTGTTGTTCGTTCCCTTTGTCTATACAGGAGGTGAGAATGTTGCAATCACTTAACGAGTTTAATGATGCGCAGCGGTGGTTTGAGTTGACAGCGTGTTTTGCGGTCCAGTCCACGACCAGAAGGCGACAGGCAAGTGGTAACATGTGCGGTGCGGCCAGTGCAGCGGGGGACAGAACGATCATACCAATTTATCGACTTCCCATTAAAAGCCATTAAAGTCTTTTGTTTAATCGTTAGAAATCCCTTTTCTCGTTTGTCAGCTTGAACCCCCCAAACCCTAGGTAGAACTGGCTAATGTTTAGGCTTTAAAGACACCAGGGTACTGCCGCAAGGGAAGGAGGGGGCCCTACCGCGCCGCTGACCAGCTGTCCCCTTGCTTATCCGACCCACAGTCAGTCTTGCCCGGTCACCAGCTGTTGGAGCCGTTTGGCAGAAGCCAGACAGCCAACACTCCCAAGAAAAAGGTGGAAACAATCCATTTCCAAATGGGATCATTTAGGACACTTAAACAATTACACACTTAAGGAGCTATTAATATTTCATCGGCTTATTGTTTATGAAAAACGAATAAAATGGTGTAATTAATTTAAGAGAGTTTTTGAATTGCATTACATCGAATTGCATTGCTACATTGTTAGCTACGATAATATGTTGCCCATACATCAATTTGACTTTTGGCGGAACGAAAATATCAAATGTTTTCGTTAGATTCACGCTGCAGCTGTTGACGTCAAGACCTGCGTAATAAATCTGCGAAAAACGGCTGACTGCCTGCTATTAGAACCCAACCGATCTAAGTTGTCTGTTTTAGTCTATATTAATTGCGTAGACATCAAGGCCTGTCTGAATACCATTCAGTCGCTTAATGTTATAGTAGTCGTGTCCACAGGTTATTAGGCTTTGAGAAACAATGCAGAAGGCCTACATGATAACATTGATATACGTTTAAAATAAGAAATCTACCGATGCTCTAAGTAGACTTGATTCCTTGACATTTCTGAAAGATATTTTGATATTCATTTGTTCTCTCTTTTCCTCCAACACGCGTTATTAATCTGTTTACGCTTTCTTCGTTCAAAACTGAAAGGTTAATTCCAGAACCTCTTATTAACCTTCAAATAAATGAAATCCACGCGATACATAGCGCAGCCGAAGACTGGGATGTCTCACAGGCCTGTCTGAAATTGTTCTTCCGAATAGTCATAGTCAAGATATTTTTTGGAGGGTTTTCATTATAACTCAAGCGCAACTCATTTGCACTGTAGTGAGCTATTTTTTACTCTTTCTTTACTTTAATAGTCTACTTGGTGTCAGGACATGTTTACCGATTAACACATGTTTATTAGGCTACTGTAATCAAAGACGTAGCTATACTTTTGAGCAACGCAGTGGAAAGATCAATTAGGCTGCATTATACAATAAGGGAAAACTGGTTTTCGTAAATATTCTATGTAGCCTACTGTTCAATCAATCAATCAATCAATCAATTTATTAGAACGTATGCCGGTGTCTATTTTGACATTAACAGTGCAATTACAATTTAATTACATATCTTTAAATTAGAATAATTACACAAATTAGTGGAAATATTGAGTTATGCAAATAGGTTACTTGAGCAAACAATTTTAGAAAGTACTAGGCCTAGAACTTGGCTCCGCAGTGTGACGGTCGGTGAACCCTTAATCCTGGAACAGGTTCTTCCTTTTCCCCAGGCCTCTTCGCCTGCGTCTACTTTTTCTATCAATTAAATATCGCTTTTGAACGCATAGCCTACATGTAATCGCCTAAGTGATGCTATTTCATTTTAACAAATCGTCCAGACGGAAAATCAGTAGACTAGCATATTGTCCTTACATTCGTTGTTGAACGCATATAACGTAGCTACGCCTACGTTGTGCTTGCTGAGTAATTGTGCTTTACGCGTAATAAACTGATAAAAAGTGAAAGCGTCATCTTGTCACCGTAGCCTATTGGCATAATGTTATAAACCCGAGAGGGGAAACTCTTGTTGTATTCTTGTAGCCTATAGGCCCAATCTTATTCATTTTCCGAAATGTGATATTTATTAATTAGGCCTCCTAGATTTCGTCCAGTTGAGAAATAATCTGTTGGCATATCACTTTGTGTTCCAATTTTGTGTAAATGGCCCACGATCGAAAATTAAGGCGCATTTGCATCGAATCGTAACATCGTAACACATGTTCCGGAGTCAGAAGCATCATAGAGTAGCCTAAACTTTTTCATTACAGTTCCTCTAACATTGTGCTTAACACTTTTAAACAAATCATACTTGTTTATTGTGTCGAGAGTGATATGAAATACATTGATCATAATTAAGAACAATCCTTTTTCAAATAAATTTGATCGTTTCGCTTATTATTCTTTAAAGTGCACCTCCTTGATTTTAAGATGTTTCTCAACCAGAAGCAGCCTCTTTCTTATTGTAAGAACTTTATTTGTACATTTAAAAAAATGAATTTTCTCCACTTCAAATTGTCCCGTAATTCCAACTGCAGCAGTCGGAGAAAGTTCGTAAAGGGGGCAATATCCAGAGATACGAGAACCACTTCACAATATAAGCCGCTTCACAAATAAATTATTTCAATATACATTTTTCAGCAAGAAGTTACAATGTTCCATAATATTATGACAGAAAACATCTGCACAGTTTGTCATTGTGTAAAACACATGGTACTTTAACTGGCAATGGACCCCAAAGAGGAGCGAGGACATTCTTCCTTGTATCACTTTCATCGCTCTTATGTAGCCTATAATCACAGCCGATGTCTTCATTTAGGCAATAATAATAATAATAATAATAATAATAATAATAATAATAATAATGTACGTGTCTATGTATTTACGTGTGTATGTATGCGTGCATGTATATATATTGACGGACACACACTTTGTCTTTTCAGTTGAACTTGTAAACCATTTCTACGTTGAACACCACAATACTGGGACACGGAGGAACTGGAACACAGTTTTTATTTTGAGTACAGTGTTATGACTTAATTGGAACCGTCCGTTGTGACTGCGATTAGTAGATTTTTAGCAGAAATTTAGATATTTCCGACCGCAGATGGGAATGGGAAAGCAAAAGATATATATATATATATATATATATATATATCTTTTTTTTTCTAACTATTTTTGTTCCCTGTACGCTATGGAAGTAGACTAAATTAAAAGCAGAATTCAAATAATATATTATTATTATTATTATTATTATTATCAGCTGCAGCAGTTGTGTATGTGGTTTTGTTTTTCTTTTTTCTACAGACATATCAAGCTAATCCTGTTTGTCAGCACCCAGGCCTGTAGGCTAACCAAACTGAACTTGCTGAAGCTGCATTCCAAATGAACCTTTCAAGTTTGTTGGAGTTTTGGTCGAGTGACATTTGCACCCTATAGGAACCGCGCACCTATGACACAAAAAACACGATGAAATGTCTCCTTTCCAGTTATACTGTATGTACCGGTCTCTCTGAAGGGAAAAATCATTCAATAGATAAATATATAAAGAGAAATAAACTGGTCTTATATCCATGTTTAAACAGGTAGACTTAACAGTTCTTTTTGAGAAAGTCCAGTTCAAGTTCGTTTTTTGTTTTAGATATTAATATTTTCTGTCACTTTGTGTACATGCCCCCATTTGTTTGTTTTTGAGCTGTCGGTCTGTGGCTCCGCAGAGGGCGGCTCACCGTTGCTGTGTGGCTCGCGGGAGCACTCCGGAGAGGGAGTGGAGAGGTGGGGGCGGCTCGCTGCCTCCCTGTAGACCGTGTAGAAGAATCCTTGGAACAAGAGGCCGCTGCAGAGGCGGCGGAGGAGCTGAAGGTCCGCGGTACAAATACAAGGCTGCCCCGGGGTCTAGGTTCGACACTAAACTTTGTGGGTAGAAGTAGGGAGAAGGAAACATTCTTTGTAGGGCAGAATAATTCCCAGCTTCTGCCAACAGTTCGAGTCCAACTGCGGTCTGCCTCTTCCACTTCGTCCTTTCCAGGAAAAAGAGAAACATAAAGTTTACATATATATATACCCAAATAAACGTATTTTGAAATGTCTAAAATGTATCTCATAGAACACCACCACACATACAAAAATTAGAAAATATGAATACTTGTGAAACCATATGGGCTTGATAAATATTCTGATGGTCTATGCTTTCCAAACAGCCTTTCGGCCTGTCGGGATCAAATCATTGCCGATTTGTTCCACAACTGCATCTGAAAGGAACTGCGTTTGGCAAAATGATAAAGGAGCGTGTTTCGTAAACTTTTTAACTTAATCCAAGATAACGCACTTGAATGTTTTTCTATCCAAGATGGTTAGTATTACTTTTATTTTGTTTTTCTGCAGCCTGTTATTTTAATTCATGGTGAAATTCCCAAGGGGCTCAGCCACATCTTATATTGCTCTATAGGTGAAACACCAGAGATACACAGACCATTTCATACCAGTTTTATTCTTATAGTTTTTGATATGAAAAAAAACCCCAACACCCCCCGGCCCCAATTCATAACAAGTGATCAGTCAGATTGTCCTAGACAATTGAAAGCCATTTTTACACGTTAATTATTCATAATTATGACAATTGTGTAATTACAGTACGCTGGCTAAATTATTTATACGGCATGCAGTAATTTATTATTCATGCCGAAATGTGTGACCTTTTTATATTTATTTTATGTTATGTTTGGATAATGGCAGGTACCATAATCTTACCATGCCATAATATTTTAAATGCGCTTTTTCTAAGTGTACTGAATGGGCCATAAAGTAATAATGTAGCAATTAAAATGCATTTGCATTCCATCTAAATGAAAGTGACCTTACAATGCAAACATGTCCTTCTATTCCGGTTAAGTTAAACGGGAAAATAACTTCTGTCTTGTACAATGAATAGAACGAATGACTGAAAAAATGCTAATTTTTTTATTTTGTTCAGCATGTTTCGCACTTGAAATTGCGTTGTTCCCGAGCCAGCGTTAAAATAAATAAATGCCACATGGCGATTGGACACGTTTCAGTTGTGGGTCCATTTGTCATCCGTGCCATTAAAATCTAGCCCTGGTACTTTACAAATATGTAATAAGATTTGTAGCGTAGCCCTTAATGGGCTGCAGTTGCTAATGAAAGCTGCGATTTCCCGGTGACGGATGCGACGTTTTAGCAATTGATTGTCTCCCTGTCTATCTGGCAGATGTTTCTCTTTTTAACTAGAGAATATGTAGAGATATTCTTAGCTGTCTATCGGGATTGCTCGAAATTGATACAGCGTTACAGTGGCGAAAATAAATTCACATCGCCAAATGGCGAGAAGAAGGACAAAAACTCAGGTTTACAGCTATACAATTTGAAAACAGTTTTGTTCACGTTTTCTGCTGAAAATAATTTTATGTATGGAGAGGGTCGAGTGACTTCCTCTGTCGGCTCGTCTGTGGTTTAACCAACTAGTAAATGCTTAACTGTGATTTGGACGAAACTAGCATTTTCTTCGAAGAAGCTATTCATTTTTTCTGACATCTTCTGTCCTATGTGAACAAGTGTTTTATTTTGGGAAACCAGAATTTGAATTTAATTTTTAATACCAATACTGCTTAACACTATAGCAATTGGTTTTAAAGTGTACCTATATTCATAGTGATATTGTTCCTGTCTGTATACCTTCAATGCATTCTGGGAATAAATCTTGCTCCAAAATTTGTTGTTTTGGCTGCATGCCAAGTAAAATGTTAAACGTTTAGAAAGACATATTGCTCCAATTAGCTAGTTCTCGAAGTCATTACAAAAAACTAGGCTAACAACAGGAAACATCACCACCCCGTATATTCACACCTTGCATTCAGTTTAGTGCTTATTCCACCTACGTTAATTCAGCCCTATACAGCAATGATTTCACACGCTTATTTTCGCCTTTTTATAAGGCCTATTTGATTTATTGGTGTTTTATCGGTGTTTTTTATTTATTTAAGAAAAGCATTGGGGTTTAAGATTTCCCGGAGTCTACTGTTCATATGTTCATTTGCTTGAAGGTGATTATAATTTATTGTAAGATTTGCGATCATGGGATGTATTTTGACTGCGTCCTACCATTCATTTGAAGAGGTGACGTGGAAAAAGTAGGCAAGCACGTGGCTTTGCGTTTGGACAATAAAAGCATGGGGCTCACCTCCTGTTCTGGTACCACGTTTTGACCTGGGTGTCTGTGAGGTTGAGCGACGCCGCCAGCTCCATCCTGTCCTGAACGCTCAGATACTTCTGCCGCTCGAAGCTGCGTTCAAGCTGGGCCAACTGGTGATCGGTGAAGGCAGTCCGTGCTTTTCTGGGCTTCTTGAGTCGAACCGGCGGGCTGTCTCTGCTGCTCGATATTTCCCTGTCACCCTCCTCTTTCACTAAAATATAGATAAAACACAAACGTTTGTAAGGAGAACAAGGTTGGCAAAATAACGAAGACGAGTCAATTATTATTATTGTTATAATAATAATAATAATAATAATAATAATAATAATAATAATAATAATAATACTAATAATAATAATGTGTTCCGTCTATTTACAGAACTAGTTCTATTTTAATTGCGAAGTTTAATCAACACAATTGCGTTTATAAATAGAACCAACGAGGCATTATTTCAGAATGTATCATTGATGTTAATGTAATTTTGGTATTCCGTTTGCAAATAAAAATGTGTGAACTGTCTCCAGATGTATGAAATATCTGTACGTATGATCTGCTTTTTAAACTATATTTTTTCAATATAAAAAAATGTGTATAAAATCAAAACAGTGAAGAGGATTATAGGATCAAATAATCTTACTATTTCAGATAATCTGAGTAGTTCTCCTGTTCCTATTGGAGAAATTCTAGTGAAGGAATACGGTGATATGACAGAGCTGAGTGGAGTATAAGACTTGATTGGACTCTCAAGGAGCACAATAATCCGGTTAATTGAGCCACAGGGGAGGTAAACCTTTCAGCCGGGACAAGATAAACTCAGGCCCGGGGATAAAGCCGAAATAAGGAGCGCGGCAGCCCTTCATGGAATAAATCTGATTAATAGATCAGATCAAAATTCAGTAAATCCCGAAAAAGTAGGCTAAAAATCAAAATATTACGCGTTTAACATTCTTAAAGATGGAGAGGTGTTAGGCACCTATTCTATTCTATATTGAGCGCCCACATATGGTTAGACCATTCATTCGCCCTGCTAAAAATACAAATCATTTTCCCATGCATTATTAATTATTTTATGTTTCGGTGGCGACTTCATTGTGATTGGGAATCTTTATACAAATCCAGCTAATAATGCATTTACGATATGTTTATCCATGAACTCCGCGCGCAATGATTATTTAGTGAGATCCAGACCAACAAAAAAACAACAATAAAAAAGAATTTATTAATAATAATAATAATAATAATAATAATAATAATAATATGTAATTATGATGGTTGTGGACTATATTATTGTGGTGGAAATATCCGTTTTTCGCTAAATAAAAATTGAACCTAATTGTACCAACAAATGCCGCCTCCTCGTTGCTTTTACAAAGGAAATTTGTAAATATTGCATTGAAATATAAAATATTGTGTGTGTGTGTGTGTGTGTATATATATATATATATATATATATATATATATATATATATATATATATATATATATATATAGCGTGTGTGTTGCAGACCTGTGTTATTGTTTCAGTGCAATATTGTTTGAATTAATGTGGCAGATATTTGATTTGAAATATGTTTCATTGATTCGTCAAGATGACAAGTTTTCGTGTCTTTTTCTTTCTCTCTTTTTTAAAAAACGGATCTTTGTGCTGCTACAAATCTCTGGAGGCACCCGTGTCATTTTCTTGTTTTTCTTTTTTTTCCAACAGATAGGCCTACTTGACAGAAGACATTTGGTAGGCTACTAATAGCATTTAGTTCGACCTGATCTGGCGATGTGGTAATTTTACAAATTACCATGCAGTTACTTCCTTGGTTCAACCCTTCCAATGAAATACACTCACCCTGAGAACAAGTGGTTCACATTTCATTATAAAGTTGGTTATCACAGATGTTTAATTTAATTTACCCGCGAAAGCTATACATTTAGCAAATAAAAAGTCATTTTTTGTACTTGTAAAAATGAAGTAGGCTATGTGGATTTCAGTCTCCTAATTTAAATACGTATTATATTTAGAACAACACGTAAACATTTTGCGTCTCGCACAACTTTGCATATTTTAAAAATAATTTACCATTTAAATAGTTCAAATAGATCTGCAAATTTTCTCTTCAAAATCATTATGTATTGTAACTGGATATGTAAGTTTAATGTAAGAACACCTGTAACACAAAAAATTGGAGATGAAGCCTGCTAATAGAATGATATGCATGTTATATTTTCATACATGTCCAGAATTTGTCAGAAAGGAACAACATAATCACACATCTTACCTTTGTATTCGCTGTCCGATGACGAGTTGCTGTGCATTTTGTCTATGAAGTCGTCAATTTTGGACACGAGTCGCCCTGCTTCTTGTGTGGGCTGTCCATTGTTGGAATATGGGGCGCAGGCGGCAAGTGGCTTGCAGTCCGCCAAAATGTCCCTGATGAGGAAAGACGAAGTGACCGTACGCGGCTGGGAACCAGCGGAAATCTGTCCATGTTGTAGGTGAGACTCGAGTCCAAGAGCATGACCTTGTCTCTGCACTAACTCTTCGCCGCACTCGCGCCGTGGTGACGGGGGAGAGGAACAGCCACTCTCCAGGTCAGACCGCGGGCTTAACTCCAGAGGAGACCTGCATTCGCCCACCAAACTGTCCCCTTTCGAAATAATAGGACTTCCAGGTCTGTGAGACAGCAAAGAGTCAATCCCAAAACTGGACCCGTTTGTGGACGCCTCCATTGTCAGCGCTGAGGAGTTCTGTATATTTAGGCTGGTGTTTTAAACTAGCATTTGTTTTGGCGGCGTGAATCGAGCGAGAGTGCCGACAATATTACCGAATCCGGTTAGAAAATCCAGACACAGTTGGAAATAGCAGCCTATAGGATATTCCTCCACGTTCTTCAGATGATTCTCCTCCAAAGCAGACGTTTCAGAGGTTTCCAGAAATTGAAGAATATCACCTAATTTAGCAGTTCCTAAACAAATCACTGCTGAGTTAAAGTAGCTAATTTGTCAAAAATTAAATAATCGGTACAACGTGTAGACATTTTCAGCTGCCAAGTACAAGTGATCCTTTGAATCCCGTCGAGGTTTTACGAAGCTTTAAAACTCCCGTTTAAAATGTCTGTCCAAAATAACTACTCGTTGTTTACGAATTACACTGTACTATTTTTTTTTTTTAACTGAATACATCTGATCCACAGATCCACCAAGCGCAGCACCACTCAACGGACACGGAGTTTCAGCACCACGGACAGATACACGGGTGATCAAAGTCAATTGAAATGACGATCTTTACTTGATAAAGAAGCCAGTGATTGTTGAAATTTTAATAAGATCAAAGGTAGTTAGTTGTGGTGGCCTGGACAGACGGCGCGTGAGAGAGAGGACTACATTAGACAAGAATATTCCGCGCCAGACAAGGGTTCAGACCGTTGGTCAGTTGGGAGAAAAAAGCGGACAGCCAGGGGTAAATCAGGTTAAGCGCACACATCCGGTAACCAAAGTCTCCCGATGACACTTTTCCTAAAAAATGAACTTGTGTCACACTCAGAAGCTACGTTTTAAAGGTGTCCAGTTTACGTGCGTCCCCAGCGGCAGGTTTCCATTGGCTGAGTGGTCTTTTTGGGTGATGACTCGCTGCAGAGGAGGAGGAGGAAACCCGGTTCCCCTCCCCTTTCCTTCACTTTCAATAAAAGAGACACGGAATAAATTAGGAGAACCAGATCTAAGTATTTACTGGCCACTTTCGTACAGTTTTTTTTCATCGCATCACCAATAAAACTGACAGGGGTTACTACGCAGCTCATTTTCAAAGCCAAGGCCTATAGTTCTTTCGTGTGTCTTTAAATGTTTGTTGGCCCGCGTTAAAAGCCTGTTGGTTTCGCTTTAAAATCACAGTTATTTGCTTGCCTGCCAAGCGCTCTTCTGTATTTAATTTTTTCCGCATAGCGTACGCATTTATGTATCTGAAAATTTCAATACAACAATCCAGATTAAGGACACCTACTTGGTCAAATGTACCACAGCGGCGCCCCTCCTTGGACGGCAACCTGCAACCTCTTGGTTATAGCTATACCAGTTATTAAAGAACAATATAATCAATACAGTAAAATAATGACTGCATGATCTGAATACCGTTATTAGTAATACTAGGGTACTATTATTACTAACAGCCACAAAAACAATAATTGAACAAACCGTGTTGTACCGACATTCTTCAGAAGAAACAGTTTGGTCTGGCCTAATCTGTCCTACTAATCAAATGCAGCGGAGGTTATGCTAGTCGTAAATTTAGCCGCATTATAGTTATCTCGACGTGAAGTTTTCCCGTGTGCCACGCTGTTTCGTATTCAGTTCGCCCAATTTAAGACCTCGTCGAGTCCAGACAATTGAAGCAGATTGGAGACGTTCTTCCATCGCACGCACCGGCAGGTGAGTGAAGCGCTCTGGGCTCCCTTGGGTGCAAAACCCGGCTACAAGCTGTCACTTTGAGGCGGGGACATCGTCGGACCGCAATACACAAACAACTTGCGCCAGTACTAGCAGAACTAAAGCCCCCACCCGGGCCGGCTCTCTTTGTATACTTTTGCATAGGGTGAACGTTTGTTTTGGGAAAAGTATTTGAACGATCACTGGCCTGAAATTAATTATTAATTTAACATTGAAGGCATTTTAATGTGTCGATGATATAACGTCCCTTTATTTAATTTCCCGTTTGTCTACATAGTCATTGTGTGTGTGTGTGTGTGTGTGCATATGTGTCTATTCATTCAAGATATCGGTTCGCCTAAATATATGTGTTGAGACCCAACAGTGGGCCCCAGAAGCCGTCCGTTTTCAAAGGGCTGGCTGACTTACAGATGTCCCCTGCAGTTTGGAGCACGTTGATAAAGTAAGGCATTGAAAATGACCACACCGAGACAATCAGGTTTAGAGCAGCACCCATGTAATGTACCTTTAAATGATTAATAATTTTGAATTACACAAGCAAAGATCACGATAAACATATTTAAAACCTACTTTAAAAGCACTCAATTGTTTCTGTGTTCGTTATAACGTTTGTAAAACATAATTGAAAACATTGTTTTCAGTTGTAAATAAGACAAACACAGGCTATAAAAGTTAAAAGTTCGTTTTTTGTGTGCATGATTAGAATTTTAAATTTTGACTCCTGCAGGCTGCTGAAGGCTACTGTCCAAAGCTACAGTCCAAAGCTCCAACTCCACCTCTAATTATCTTCCTCCCACTCCCTCATTTTTCTATCCCTCTCTACTCTTCCATCTCTCCTTCATCACCCTTTCTCCTCTTCTCTCACTTTTTCCCTCCTATTCTGCCATTCGCTCCCCCTCCCTTCCTCACTTCTCTTCTCCTGCTCTCTCTGCCCTTTTTCCCCCCCCGGCAGGTTTAGCTCAGGTTGTAGGTGCCTTGTCCCAGGTGTCCTCTTCGTGCCACAGAGTCTGAGTAGTGGGCGCTGAAGGCCTTGTTCCGGGCTTCGGGGCTGCGGAAGGTATCCAGGGCGGGCCCCACCTGCAGGACAGAGGGCCGGGGGGACCCAGGTGAGCAGTTTTCCTTTGGCCTGACGGACGGCGCTCGCCTGCAGAGGGCGCTGTGGGTGCAGCGTCTCGCTGGCGCCCCCCGCCTGTCGTCCCCCTGCTAGCGGGGGCCCGGCTCTCGCTTGGGGCCCGGTTTGGAGAAATGGACTCGGCCCCTGTGAGCCCTGGTTTGACATGCGTCAGGTGAAAGGGAGAGGAGGGTGTGTGTGTGTGTGTGTGGGTGGTTGGGGTGGGGGGAGGAGGCAGGGTTGGACAGACGCATCCCTGATGAACAAGTGGGAGATGAGGCTGAGGATGAGAAACCCATGTTGTGTGTGTGTGTGTCCATGTGCGCGCATGCGTGTTTGTGTGGGTGTGTCCATGTGCGCGCATGCGTGTGTGTGTGTGGGTGTGTTCATGTGCGTGCATGCGTGTGTGTGTGTGTGTGTGCGTGTCCATGTGCGCGCATGCGTGTGTGTGTGTGGGTGTGTTCACGTGCGTGCATGCGTGTGTGTGTGTGCGTGTCCATGTGCGCGCATGCATGTGTGTGTGTGTCCGGGTGTGTGCGTGTGCATGCATGCATCCGTGTATGACTGTGTGTGTGCATGTGTCTGTGTCCATGTATGTGTGTATGTGCGTGTGTGTGTGTCCATGTATGTATGTATGTGTGTGTGTGTGTGAGTGTGTGTCTGTGTGTGTGTGTGTGTGTGTGTGTGAGCAGGAGGGCAGGCTGCACTAGTGCTTAGGTTCAGCCCAGGCCTTGAGAATCATGCAGCATGCAGAATCAACCCAGCAGGAAAAAGGGAATGTGTGTGTCAGTCACGCACGCGCATCCCAACCACCGTACATGAAAACATCACGCACAAAACTGTACACACACACACAACTCCAGACAAGCAGCCGAACAGACGCACAAAGACACACGTACGCACGCACACCTTTTAAAGGGAAACAAAGACACCTTCAAAAAGTGTCATGTTACGATGTGGTAGTAAAGGTGTCTCCACACTCCAGCCCGGGAGCCCACTGTGTGTGTGTGCGTGTGTGTGTGTGTGTGTGTGTGTGTGTGTTTTGTCCTACCCCTTCTGATTAATTAGCTTTGATTCAGCTGCTGATTCACAGCTGAAATAGGCTTGATGACACCTGACAGCTGTCTACTGCAACTCCTTGAAGGGAGAAATGTGTTGTCAGAGGTGTGCTGTGTCAACTCCAAGAAAGAACTACAGGTGCTTAGTCAACATATTTCTGCTAAAATGCAGAAGCATCAAAGCATCATTTTTTCTGGACAGCTGCCTCCATAAAGTGGTTGTTCATCCAACTGTACCTGGCCCAACATGGCTGATTTCAACAGGTTAATAAAACCTAGTTCATTTTGATGGAATACGGCTTTGTATTGATTGGCTGCTAAGTAGCTACTTGCTGTTTAGAAATAATAACTAGAAATGAGGTTTGAGTAATAGTATGTTTCAACTTTCACACCAACCACAACCACAAAACCCATTTCCTTGAAAATTGTTCATCTGAAGCAGCGTTCGGTTTTCAAGCCTGGACAGGCCCGATTAATTGAGAATACAACAACAAGAGTATCAGAACGCACAGCACACCCCCCCCCAAGGCCAGCATTAAGAAGGGGTTAATCCAATATGAACCTCATAACGAGCCGTTTAGCACATGCCAAAAAACAAGTGGGAGGAAACGTGGCGAGAAGCAGACAGGAATCCGGGGGACGGGTTTTCGTGACTGAAATGGATGTCAGACGGAGCGTTGCCGGGCAGGAGTGATTCGGCGCCAGGCAACGATCGCTCAGCAGTCAGGAGTTCTGTCGCCGCTCTTCAGGCATTCGAGAGTGACGTGAGACGAGGGAAAGGCACCGCGTCTCAAAACCCGGGGAACAAGAGTGTTTTTTGTGACAAAATAAAATCATAAGTATATAAAAGTCCTTGCCTTGAGAAATCTCTGTCAGCTGCTAGCCGCTCCGCGTCTGCGCGCGCGTGTGTTTTAAATAATACTTAACGCGCCGCAAAGTGCCTGCAAGGCGCCTCAAAGAGGGGGAAAAGGCTGCTATCAGCTCTCCCCCCGCAACCTGCGCAAGTGCAGGAAAAGGCACTCAATTTTGCCTGTCTTTTTATTTATTTATTTCGTTGTTTGTGTGTGTCTATATATATATATATATATATATATATATATATATATATGTGTGTAGTTTTGTAAAAACATGTCGCCTTTGGAAAAATTTTGGCATCTGAATATCTTTTTGAAACGGAGAAGAAAAACATGCATTTCAACAAAGGAAGGGTAGGGAAACGTTAAAAAAAAAAAAAGAAAAAGAAAGCTGACGACAGACAAACAGACAAACAAACAAACGATGAAGGAAAGGAAAACAATGAAAGAAACGGGCGCGCTCCGGAGGAGTCAGGGATGCAAATGCCTCACCCAGAGCCATCAGAAACCGCACTTGACAGGAAATAATGAGGATTACTAAATCTTTCATAAGGTTAACGTGCGCCTTTCGCAGTCAGCTGTCATACAAGAAAGAAGTTAGCGGCGGCGTGCCGGCGAAACGAAGCCTTGGCCGGCTCATTAAAGCTGACGGGCCCGGACGGCAGGCCTCTCCGCCGGCACGACTCCCCCGTTTCGTGTCGGTAATTTGCGGTGGAGACACACGCCGGGAAAGAAAGAGAAGAGGAGGCGAGCAGGGCTGGGGAGAAAGCGAGGCGAGAGAAGAATGAGGCGGTGTGAGCATGTGTCAGTGCCTAAGCGTGCGCGTGTGTGTGTGTGTGTGTCAGTGCCTAAGCGTGCGTGTGTGTGTGTGTGTCAGTGCCTAAGCGTGCGTGTGCGTGTGTGTGTGTCAGTGCCTAAGCGTGCGTGTGCGTGTGTGTGTGTCAGTGCCTAAGCGTGCGTGTGTGTGTGTGTGTGTCAGTGCCTAAGCGTGCGCGTGTGTGTGTGTGTCAGTGCCTAAGCGTGCGTGTGCGTGTGTGTGTGTGTCTGTGCCTAAGCGTGTGCACGTGTGTGTCTGTGCCTAAGCGTGCGTGTGTGTGTGTCTGTGCCGGAGCGCGAGCGCCTGTGTGTGTGTGTGTGTGTGCGAGCGCGTGTGAGCGTGAACGCGCGCGAATCCGCTGGTCTGCGGGAGCACGCACG
Organism: Anguilla anguilla; assembly: GCF_013347855.1. Taxonomy (NCBI): domain Eukaryota; kingdom Metazoa; phylum Chordata; class Actinopteri; order Anguilliformes; family Anguillidae; genus Anguilla; species Anguilla anguilla. Next base: position 20,272,894 of record NC_049210.1, read on the forward strand.
TGCGAGTGTGTGTTTCCGTGCGTGAGCGCGTGCGGTTGGTCGGGAGGGGGGGGGGGGGGGGGGGCGGGGGGGTGCGGGAGGGGGGGGGGGGGGGTGCGGGGGGGTGCGGGGGGTGCGGGAGGGGTCCTTCGGGGAGAAAGGAAAGATCGTTAGCGCGCCAGGAGCCTGATTCTGCCCTAATTGGAAGCGTTGGGCATTGTCAATGGAAGATTTTCTCCGGCTCGCTGACAGGTAAAGCCGTCAGGATGATAGCCCACTTGTCAGCGCAAAAGACCAATAAAAACAAACCGCTTTTGATTTAATTGGAGGCTTGCGCCGGCCACAGGGTGGGCGGGAGGGAGAGAGAAATCGCCGCAGAGGTGTGTGTGGGGGGTGGGGGGGGGGGGTGGGTGGTGGGAGAAAACATGGCTTTCTCTGCGCAAAAAAAAACCCCCCAGCCTTACAGCCGCTAGACCACAGCAGGCTGGAGCCCCATCGCTCCCCCCGGATGGAGGGCTGTGGCCCTGCCTAAGGTGTGCGGGGGGGGGGGGGGGGGTGAATTGGTGGAAACCAGACCTGAACTTTGAGTGTTTTCAGGGAGAGAGCAGAAGGAAAGCGTTATGTGATGTAATGCTATGCTGTGCCGATACGACGCTGATGCGCCACTCCGCATGCGCTTCTCAGGGGGAGAGCGCGCGTTTCGCAGTGTGTGCGTACGCGCGCGTCTCAGTGGGCCTGCGTTCGCGCGCGCGCGTGTGTGTGTTTGCGTGGGTTACAGAGAGTGCCTCAACGTGTAGGGTGTGTAAGCGCTTTTCAGACCGCGTCTCCCAAAGTGGCATCTCAGCCAGCCGGCGGTATTGGTTGCGGCAGGAGGGTTCCTACACCCAGCGAGCCAATCAGCACTAATTAGTCAGGGTTCCAGCACACACAGCTGCTGTTTCAGTGGCTACAGCTCTCGTCTCTGTTCCTGGTGGGAACTGATTCCGGGGTCCTGTTGTTGTGCTCGCATCGTAAGAGGACTGGTGGGCGAGGACCCGACTTGGGAAAACTGTTTGCTGAATGACTTTCTACTGAAGCTTTCCCGAGTAAGCCTCAGATCAAGACTTGTTGGCTGCTGTGAGGAAACGCGATGCACAGAGGCGTCCGTGCTTTCCCCAGAAATGACTGTAACTCGAAGAACAAACTTCTGTTCTAATAAGCAAGCACCACTGCAGTGCACCAGTGTGTGTGTGTGTGTGTGTGTGTGTTTTTGTGTGGGTGGGCGGGGGTGAAATTAGAAGTGTTCAGCGTTTCGCCAAACTCTCGTATCCCCTTCTTAGCCTTTACAGAGTTCGCTGAAGACCGAGTTGATCTGCTTAGAGAGAGGGGACAGAGAGGGGGTAAACATGAAAGCTGGGTTGGGGGGGGTGGGGTGGGGGGAGGTGCAGGGGGGGAGGGGTGTGTCTGGCGGAACGAGGGGGCTTAAGACCATCCATCAATTTTAACAACGCCGGTGCGGGGGCTCTGGAGCGTTTGCAGCCCGCGCCCAAATCTGCCGCCGTCCCCACGCCCCCGCTCCCGGGCTCCTCCGGCGCCCACCTCTGAGGGGCCCGTGGCCCACGGGTGCAGCGGTCCTGCGCAAAGCGCTATCGATTGTTCAGCCGGAAGGAAACTTTTAATTTGAACGCCCCCGCCCCCGCCCTCCCCCGTGTCACCGCCCCGGCCGCCACGGGACCCGCGCGCGGCAGAGCGACGGGCCGCTGCTGGCACCGCGGGCTGAACGGCCAGCCCAAAACCAGACAGCGGGCACGCAGAACGGGATTTCATACGAGCCCAGAACCACACAGCGGTCACGCAGAACGGGATTTCATACGAGCCCAGAACCACACAGCGGGCACGCAGAACGGGATTTCATACGAGCCCAGAACCACACAGCGGGCACGCAGAACAGGATTTCATACGAGCCCAGAACCACACAGCGAGCACGCAGAACGGGATTTCATACGAGCCCAGAACCACACACAGCGGGCACGCAGAACGGGATTTCATACGAGCCCAAAACCACACACAGCGGGGCACGCAGAACGGGATTTCATACGAGCCCAGAACCACACACAGCGGGCACGCAGAACGGGATTTCATACGAGCCCAGAACCACACAGCGGGCACGCAGAACGGGATTTCATACGAGCCCAGAACCACACAGCGGGCACGCAGAACGGGATTTCATACGAGCACAAAACCACACAGAGGGCACGGAGAACGGGATTTCATACGAGCCCAAAACCACACAGCGGGCACGCAGAACGGGATTTCATACGAGCCCAGAACCACACAGCGGGCACGCAGAACGGGATTTCATATGAGCCCAAAACCACACAGCGAGCACGCAGAACGGGATTTCATACGAGCCCAGAACCACACACAGCGAGCACGCAGAACGGGATTTCATACGAGCCCAGAACCACACACAGAGGGCACGCAGAACGGGATTTCATACGAGCCCAGAACCACACAGCGGGCACGCAGAACGGGATTTCATACGAGCCCAGAACCACACAGCGGGCACGCAGAACGGGATTTCATACGAGCCCGAAAACCACACACAGCGGGCACGCAGAACGGGATTTCATACGAGCCCAGAACCACACACAGCGGGCACGCAGAACGGGATTTCATACGAGCCCAGAACCACACACAGCGGGCACGCAGAACGGGATTTCATACGAGCCCAAAACCACACACAGCGAGCACGCAGAACGGGATTTCATACGAGCCCAGAACCACACAGAGGGCACGCAGAACGGGATTTCATACGAGCCCAAAACCACACACAGCGGGCACGCAGAACGGGATTTCATACGAGCCCAAAACCACACAGCGGGCACGCAGAACGGGATTTCATACGAGCCCAAAACCACACACAGCGGGCACGCAGAACGGGATTTCATACGAGCCCAGAACCACACAGAGGGCACGCAGAACGGGATTTCATACGAGCCCAGAACCACACACAGCGGGCACGCAGAACGGGATTTCATACGAGCCCAGAACCACACACAGCGGGCACGCAGAACGGGATTTCATACGAGCCCAAAACCACACAGCGGGCACGCAGAACGGGATTTCATACGAGCCCAGAACCACACACAGCGGGCACACAGAACGGGATTTCATACGAGCCCAGAACCACACACAGCGGGCACGCAGAACGGGATTTCATACGAGCCCAGAACCACACAGCGGGCACGCAGAACGGGATTTCATACGAGCCCAGAACCACACACAGCGGGCACGCAGAACGGGATTTCATACGAGCCCAGAACCACACACAGCGGGCACGCAGAACGGGATTTCATACGAGCCCAGAACCACACAGCGGGCACGCAGAACGGGATTTCATACGAGCCCAGAACCACACAGCGGGCACACAGAACGGGATTTCATACGAGCCCAGAACCACACAGCGGGCACGCAGAACGGGATTTCATACGAGCCCAGAACCACACACAGCGGGCACGCAGAACGGGATTTCAAACGAGCCCAGAACCACACACAGCGGGCACGCAGAACGGGATTTCATACGAGCCCAGAACCACACAGCGAGCACGCAGAACGGGATTTCATACGAGCCCAGAACCACACACAGCGGGCACGCAGAACGGGATTTCATACGAGCCCAGAACCACACAGCGAGCACGCAGAACGGGATTTCATA